>NC_090402.1:20196121-20278866 GCF_036365525.1 Heterodontus francisci
AGTTATCCCCTGTGTCTTGGCCAATATTTATCCCTCAATCAACATCATAAAAACAGATTATCTGTTCATTATCACATTGCTGTTTGTAATAGCTTGCTGTGTGCAAACTGGCTGCCATGTTTCCTACATTACAACAATGACTATACTTCAAAAGTACTTCATTGGCTGTAAAGCACTTTGAGACGTCCAGTGGTCATGAAAGACACTATATAAATGCAAGTCTGTCTTTCTTTTGTTCGTGTCAGTGACCGACACAATAGTCCTGTCATATCACTTTATGGAAGAGCTCTATCTAAATGTTCATAGATGGGTTATAAAGATCTTATTCTGTTGACTCAAGAACCATTGAAGTATGACTTTAAAATGGACCCAAGAGCTGTTCTGAGCGTAATACATAACATTCTGGTGAGACAGATGTCAAAGTGGTTACATTATTACTTAGTTTCAGAAACTCCTAAGATGTAGCAAAGGTTATTGGTGGGCAAATGTCTCCGTTAAAGAAGTCATATACATTCAGAACCAAAGTTAAATCGCTCTGTACATATACAGTTCCAATCGTTTGCCTCCAGCTCAATAGTCTTTTGGAAGGTTCAGGCTATTGTTTCATGCACAACTTTGAATAGCTTCGGTATTTTGGCAGGAGTAACCAAATTGTAATGCCAAGCTCAGTTTTCATATGTGACAGCTGCTATTCCCATCTAGCTCAAATGTACATTGAAATGTGTTTCTACAGTTACGAAAAGGATCCATTAATTATCTAATGCTTCGGTCCCATTGCACTCGCAATAACCCTACATGAAAGTAAGAGCTTTAATGAATTTTAATGTGCTGCCACTAAAAGAAAGCTTTCATTTACACGTATGTTTCCGTATTTCTTTCCCTTCTATTTCGGTTTTAAAAACCGACAGATTCACATAAAGAAAGCTGGTAAATTCATGGCACTAAGCTCAACAGTAGGAAAGCTATAGTTTGTAGGCTTCTTGCACAGTCAAGTATTTATAAGTATGATTATTTTAGGCAATGATGTAGTGAACTTTTGAATAAAATTTCACTTCAGTCTTAGTAATTTTTTAATTCAAATGTTAATTGATCAATTGTGTTTAATTATATGCAGGTGGAGGGCATTAATTGGGGTTTCACTTGAGCACATATAAAGAGACACTTACTGCAAGTATGGTGTAGTTGAGTTAGGAGAAGTATGCTTATAATATTTCACTCTGTAAATAAATATTAGACTGAGCAAAGATTGGCTTCAGTGCTATCTTCCACCAACTCGCTTTCTGGAATATAATATTAAATACTCACATTTTTAAGATAACGGTGATTGAAAACATTTATGTTCAGCACTATTGTAAACATTGCTGACTGACAGATGTTACAAGGATCCGAAAGGGTTGAGTGAAACTACGCCAAACAAAAGCAATAAAATTGTGGTATGCAGGCATCCTGCAACTAACATGAAGTTTCAAATGTATCTTTCAGAATGTGTAAAAAAAGCCTTATTTGCATTAACACTGTTGGGCTAGCCTGGTGTTAGCCTGGGGTAAGGGTGTTGAACAGAAGAGCAGTATTTTCTGATTTTCCACAAAATGACCTGTTTTATATACCTTTCTTAAGTGGGTTGAACATCTTTACGTAGGTTGAACATCTTTATGTATCAATGTAGTGTGTGTCAGTGTGGCCTGGCAGTTACTGAGGTGAGGAACGTTTGTCGGTGAACCGTACAAACTTGTGCTTTACCAAATAGCAAATATTGCTGAGTGTGTGACTGTCGTTTATAGCAACCCACTCACTTTATTGGGTTCAGTTATCATGCAAATTGTTATTTTAAAACTGCAAGGATATGTGCAGCTAGAATAAATTCAGCCCCATAAACATTGACTATAAGCATGCTAGAGGGAAATAAGAAAAAGCAATGTTGTTGAAAAAATATTAATTTCTGTCTATTACAGATGTGCAAATGTCTATTGTTACTTATCAATCACCATTTTCTAAGCTTATTTTAAATAACTTTCAAATGTAATTGTTACTTTACAGCTTTTATACATTAATAGTTTACAAAGGATTTGAAGAGCAATTTTTGGGATTGTGTCAGACATTGGAAACCATTTTTCATTTGTTTCGTACTACTGTTGTGCTTAATCAAATTACCTGTCAATAATCCTTGTCTCTTAATTTTGCATGTGAAAAGGAACCAGCTACATTAAAAGGATACCGAGACAGGCATGAACTCTCCTTTCATTCCTCCCTCATGAGGGGAGCTAACACCAGCATCAATCATGAATGCACAACACCTGTGTAGAATTTGTGATCATGAAATAAGCCGCTGCCAATCACTGCAACAATTCGGCATAGTGTGCGATAAAGCCAGTGCAAGAGCAAATCCACCTCAACGGCAATCGCTGAAATTGCCAATGTTACCAGAGGCTGCAATTCTGACTACAAAAACCTGTTTGCAGTTTTAACACTGGAAAGAATTTCTCTTCACGAGCTGTAGGAAGAACCTCTTGCAATTGGTTCTGTCCTTTGACAGCTGTGTTTGTTAAGTGAACTTATCAGCAAAGAAACACTGGCCCATTTGCTTTAAGCACTCTTAGAAAAACATCTCACAGAAAGGATCCAAAGACACAAAATCTCGTTTACCCTGTATTGATTCTCAACGGTATGTGTAACGCAGGCATTCCAAAAGAGACAACCACAATAATAATCACCTACATGTCAATTCAAGTCATATCTGGTAGCACATTCTGTGTATGCATTCTGTTTATTGGCTAATGAACTTAATGACAAATGGAACTGGAGTGTTTGAAGACTACTGCTGCACTTATTTGCTAACTTCTACTTGACAGAAGGCTAATAAAAATGAAAGGCTTTAAATTCTTTAGATAATTAACCCGTGTAAAACCCTTCGGGTTGGATGCACCAAAGTATGGTTTTGCTGTGTAATGCAAATGTACACTGCATGTAAAATGAAATGCCAAGGGTTGTGAGGCAACTCACGTTCTGTATCGAAGGAAAGTGATTTCTTTGCACTTTCTGGAATGTCAAATTGGAACTGATTTATAATGTATTTTCTTTTACGGATTTTTATGAATAAAGCATATTTTGGGGTAAAAAAGCAAAGCCCTATGTCATGCAGACCCCCACCTGCCAAGCATGAGGCAGATTAATTTTGTCATATGAACATTGATTTTAAACTGTTGCTGGAGTGAAGAAATGACTTGTTTGAAGATCACCAGACACTGGGCTGAAAGGACGTTTGCATTCTAAGAGACGCTGCTTGTGGAGATAAAGGGCTATTCCCTGCTCCAATTAGCCCAACTGGATTTTGATCACCAGACACTGAAGGTGTAAGGAAGCACATTCCAGAGACTAAGATGATACAATCCACAGAGCCAGGACTGGTTAAACCAGCTGGTCACATGACTAACTGGCTGGTCCAGACTTTTTGAACTAGGCACAGGACAGTTTGAATGCAAAAGGCAGTGTGCAACTGAAGCTGAAACAAGGAAGCCTCCCTCTCTCGCTTTCTCCCAAGGCACCAGATCCACAGAAGACATGTAAACCTGGAGAGAGAAAAGACTCCGACATCGGAACAAGTTGAAGCATGAACTGGGCCCCCAACAAATTGCGAGACTTACCGGCAACCATAGACTCCACATTGAACTTAAAGGACTGTAACTACCAGATATTGCCTCAAACTTTTCCCCTTTATTCCTTCTACTTCTTCCTGTTTCTATCTGCATGTGTTTATCACATATGCACGCTAGTGTGGTCGCATTGCATATTTGTAGTCGTTAACCGGATGTGAGTTAAAGATTAATAATCCTGTGCCTTTCTTGTTTAAATCTAAGGAAACCGATTTGATTTCTTTGCCTTACAATTGGAGCAGTGAACAAGGATTCACTGAGGGGGAGCTGAAAACATGGTGTTTTTAAAATTAAACCCTGTTATGGTTAACCAGGCAAAGGCTGAGAGGGAACCCCCTAGACCCCTTCTCACTTGGTTGTAACACCTATTAAAAGCCTGTAACGATTGTTGATGAATAAAGAGGAAATGCCACTGTACAAATAACTTCGCAAAGACTGCTGTTTAATTGGTGCTTTACCAAGAACACTTAGTTTACAGACAGCAAAATAAATCTGGACGTGGATCATTATTTAAAATTAAATTTAACTTCTCAATATAAAATTGTCTTGATGTAATGCACTTCATTATATAACCAGCCATTTCTTGCCATATAGGCAACCGGTGATATTTGGTTTTCCATTGCAAAACAATATATATCAAATGACTGTTTTTAAAGCGAGGACTAATTGTGAGAAAGGTCACGGGAGATTATAGGCATTTAGTTAGCACAATGGTCCATTCCCTTTGATAGTTCTTAAAAGCTGCTACTGAAGTTAATTCCACTCTTGGAATCCAGGTCCCAATGGACACAAGCTCACAATGAGAGACCACCCTCACTTTAGCACAACTGCACCAAATGAAATCCCCCAACCTCTGTCAATCTAATGCAGCACTAATACCAAATTCATGCTGCAGCAGATAGCATGTCATAGCATTTGAAGGAGTACGACCTGTTGATGAAATCACTCACTTACACTTTGCAGTGTTTTACTAAGTGATGGCTGAATGAGACGATTCTTATTGACTTGGCTGGCATTTGCTGCTATGTAAAAATAGTAATGAGATGCTGAATAATAGATGAGAGCGAACTGGATGCCACATTCTCAGAAGAGAATGTAATCATTTTAGGTTAAATTAAGATGCACTGATGGGGTAAAATAGTGAGCATCTCTTCCCCACCCCACCCCCGCATTATGCTGCTTAATTCCAAGGGTGAGATAGACTGGGTTACAGATTCCTTCAGAACCAATGTCAACATTTGTTGAGCAAACATCAGGAGTTGTCAGAGGGTGAATTGCTATATGCTAATTCTCCACCACCTCCCCCGCTCCTGTATGGGACCTCACATCTGTGCAGTACAGATCTAGTAGCTTGGACAAGAGCTAAAGGGCGGCACAGTGGCGCAGTGGTTAGCACTGCAACCTCACAGCTCCAGCGACCCGGGTTCAATTCTGGGTACTGCCTGTGTGGAGTTTGCAAGTTCTCCCTGTGTTTGCGTGGGTTTCCTCCGGGTGCTCCGGTTTCCTCCCACATGCCAAAGACTTGCAGGTTGATAGGTAAATTGGCCATTAGCAATTGCCCCTAGTGTAGGTAGGTGGTAGGGAAATATAGGGACAGGTGGGGATGTGGTAGGAATATGGGATTAGTGCAGCATTAGTATAAATAGGTGGTTGATGGTCGGCACAGACTCGGTGGGCCGAAGGGCCTGTTTCAGTGCTGTATCTCTAAACTAAAGAAAACCTACCCAGCTGAGGAAAGTTGTTCAATTTTTGACATTCCGGTTATGAGTCAGAAACTCAGCTATTTCTGCTAGCTGGTTACCCTGATTTACGAAAGCAATTAAGATGAGAGAATTCAAGCTCACCAGAGAGGCAAGTGTGAAATATTCCACTCCTAACATCATCATTTAGCTTTGTAAATGTGCAACAAAAGCAAAGAAAATTGCAATTGGCTTGATGCTTGGGAGGACCTTGCTCACATGGAGCTGTATGTGGAGTTGGATCGGAGATCAGCCATGATCCCAATGACTGGAGGAACAGGCGTGAGGAGGGGCTAAATGACCTATTCCTGTTCCTATGTTTTATCAATTTGGCTTACGAACCAATTTCTAACACTGCTTCCTGTTTCTTGAAGGCAGAATGCACATTTGAGTGATTTTCTTTCAGTGGATTATTGCGCACTTTAACAGTCAAGAGCCTTCACTGTTACTTATCTCAAGTTATAAATTAATTTTTGTATCCTCTGTTAATTAATGTGAATTAATTTGTGATTTTGGAAGTTGACAACCCAATTAATGAAGAGATAAATGCCAACAGCAAAGTCCAGGTCATGCAAAGGAAATCTGCCCATTTGGATATCCTTAATAAGTAAATATTGATCATAAAATATGTTAAGTGAAGTAAAACATTGTTGCAGATAGAATGCACCCCAGGCCAGTCATATGTTCTTATCAATCGCGAGTTCCATTGTCGCACGAGAGCTGTTATCAGAACAAAATAGGGATACAGATCTCATGGTATGTTTTAGCCAAAATAAGAAACATAGACGTAAAATTCTGAAATCAATGCATTTGCACAAATGTTCGTCCATTTCAGATCCAGGGGTAGCACAAACAATTAAAACTAGATGCGTATCTCCAAGATTGGATAGACATATGGATGAAAATGGAATAGTGTAGGTCAGATGGTTTCACAGGTCGGCGCAACATCGAGGGCCGAAGGGCCTATACTGCGCTGTAATGTTCTATGTTCTATTACAAATTCCTACTAGGTCACTGTCAATACTTTTTGATTAATAGGCAAGACATGTTTCTTTTGTTCAATATTGTGCCTATTTATATTTAAAACAGGACTTCAAAAGTACTGTAGCCAAGAGAAAACATTGGCTTTCAAAGGAAGTGGTAATTTTATATTAAATGCCCAAACAAATTTAATTCTCGTCAAAACGACTACACTCAAAATTAAGCATCAGAAACATATACGACAGAGGCAGAGAGATAAAGTTAAGGCGATTACAACCCTGCCCTCCCCAGCTGGGAATGATTATTGGGGATATTAAAACTGATAACTATGTTACAAAGTGCAAACCTCTCCTCAGGATAAAAGGGGGAAAATATCCCTGTGCTAATTGCTATAATCTAATAAAGGATGTATTAGTTGGATGTTTTCAGAGGCACATATGTCGAAAACCTCAAACTCCAGCTGACACAAGAATCTTTTCTGTTCGTATTGATATTGTAAGATGGATATCTTTGTATAATATGCATCCCTCACACCACACAGGTACTGTGAGGAAAACAGATAATATGATTCCCACCTCAGAGAAGAAGCACAATGTTGTTTAGCTCCATCCATTTTGGCATTTTACTCCTTCTCCCTCATGTGCAAATCTAGTTTCCCGTTGAATGCATCTATGCTATTCGCCTCAACTACTCCCTGCGTTGAGTTCCACATTCTCACCATTCCCTGGATAAAAAGAATTCTCATGAGATATACTGCTGGCAGAAGATTTTATAATGAAATATACCTCTGCTTAAGCTAAGATTTCCAGTGTACTAAAAATGGCCATCTCAATACTTTGGAAAAAGTTGAGCATAAGTCATGCAATTATTTACAAAAATGTGCACAAAAAAAATGACCGCAATTCTGTGCAGCCCACTAATTTTCCAAAAACCCTTTCCATCTAAGTATCTTCACACAAAACTTTCAGTAAAAGTGTGTTTTTTTTGGAATGGGTGATCCATTTATCCCAAGGACTACATTTTACATACTTTGCATTCTGAACATAAAATGATTGCAAATATATCAAACAATGACGAATATCAGCAATGATAAAGTGCCACAAATCAAGGCAATTTTTTGGTTTTGCTGCTTAAGAATTCAAGTTTGACATTTACTGGAGCAGTTTGAAGGTAGATAGATTGTTAGTACATTCCCACAGTTATTTTAACCTGGGCCAACTTTTTTTTTGCAACTGTTTATCCAGATGTGAAGTAGTCATTAAACAGCTGCATGCAATTAGTTCAGGTGAAGCGTCCAACTAAGCTTCAAATCCACGTAGCAGTTGGAAGGACAGAAGGCTTTGAAAGAAATTGGAATTTTGTTGAAGGTTCATTATGTGCAGTCCCCCAAAATAAAGATAAATTAGATCCTACAATATGAATTTCCTATTATGATTATTTAAAGGAAATAGTTTTTGGACCAATGTGTCATGATTGGACAGTACTGTTCCATTGTCCCTGCACATAGCCTGACTCTGCAGAATTCACCATTTCTGAAATAATGCTCCAAGCTTACAAGCAACAGATAAACATCATGAACAAATTAGTACATATTTCTAAAAGCCAGAAAATTTACCGCTCTCGATCTCTTCCTCTCAGTACTCTGCAAGAACCAATTGTTAATTTAGACAGTGAATTCCAAAACCAAGTCAATTATAAATTGTGTCACACATTAGAAATCTATACAAAAATGTACAATTTGATTTCATTGGATTCCCCATTTCCATACCCTATTTATCTGGGATTTAGAATAACTGAAGGATCACACTAATTTTTAAATCCCAAAATTAAACTGATTAAAAATTATAATATATTTCAGATTTCCAGCATCCGCAGTATTTTGCTTTTATTATAATATTATGTGCCCGTTTTAAAGTTCTTTTGCAAAAACACTTCTTTCCCCTTCCATAAAGAGCACGGAGGTCTACTTTGGTTAATATTGCCATATAAATGTAGGCAGCAGTTATTTCTCTTTCCAATACAATTAGTCTGGTGAGGCTTGATAGGATGTGAGGTCAGGTATGAACTCTGTTCAAAACTCACGATTGAATATGTACAACTGTTTCCTTACCTAATTCGCCATCATTTTTTTCAGGCCCCACACAAAAGTTCTTGTACAATGATTCCAAATCTCCCATGAGGGTTGGATAAGGTTTTTTTTTATTCATTCATGGGATGTAGGCGTCACTGGCCAGGCCAGCATTTATTGCCCACCCCTAATTGCTCGAGAAGGTGGTGGTGAGCTGCCTTCTTGAACTGCTGCAGTCCATTTGGGGTAGGTATACCCACAGGGCTGTTAGGAAGGGAGTTCCAGGATTTTGACCCAGCGACAGTGAAGGAACGGCGATATAGTTCCAAGTCACGATGGTGTGTGACTTGGAGGGGAACATGCAGCTGATGGCGTTCCCATGTATTTGCTGCCCTTGTCCTTCTAGTTGGTAGAGGTCGCGGGTTTGGAAGGTGCTGTCTAAGGAGCCTTGGTGCATTGCTGCAGTGCATCTTGTAGATGGTACACACTGCTGCTACTGTGCGTCGGTGGTGGAGGGAGTGAATGTTTGTCGATGGGGTGCCAATCAAGCAGGCTGCTTTGTTCTGGATGGTGTCGAGCTTCTTGAGTGTTGTTGGAGCTGCACCCATCCAGGCAAGTGGAGAGTATTTAATCACACTCCTGACTTGTGCCTTGTAGATGGTGGACAGGCTTTGGGGAGTCAGGAGGTAAGTTAGGATTCCTAGCCTCTGACCTGCTCTTGTAGCCACGGTATTTATATGGCTACTTCAGTTCAGTTTCTGGTCAATGGTAGCCCCTAGAATGTTAATAGTGGGGGATTCAGCGATGGTAATGCCATTGAATGTCAAGGGGAGATGGTTAGATTCTCTCTTGTTGGAGATGGTCATTGCCTGGCACTTGTGTGGCGCGAATGTTACTTGACACTTATCAGCCCAAGCCTGGATATTGTCCAGGTCTTGCGGCATTTCTACACAGACTGCTTCAGTATCTGAGGAGTCACGAATGGTGCTGAACATTGTGCAATCAGCGAACATCTCCACCTCTGACGTTATGATTGTAGGAATGTCATTGATGAAGCAGCTGAAGATGGTTGGGCCTAGGACATTACCCTGAGGAACTTCTGCAGTGATGTCCTGGAGCTCCGATGATTGACCTCCAACAACCACATCCATCTTCCTTTGAGCTAGGTATGACTCCAACCAGCAGAGGGTTTTGCCCGATTCCCATTGACCTCAGTTTTGCTAGGGCTCCTTGATGCCATACTCGGTCAAATGCTGCCTTGATGTCAAGGGCAGTCACTCTCACCTCACCTCTTGAGTTCAGCTCTTTTGTCCATGTTTGAACCAAGGCTGTAATGAGGTCAGGAGCTGAGCGGCCCTGGCGGAACCCAAACTGAGCGTCACTGAGCAGGTTATTGCTAAGCAAGTGCCGCTTGATGGCACTGTTGATGACACCTTCCATCACTTTACTGATGATAGACAGTAGGCTGATGGGGCGGTAATTGGCCAGGTTGGACTTGTCCTGCTTTTTGTTTACAGGACATACCTGGGCAATTTTCCACATTGCAGGGTAGATGCCAGTGTTGTAGCTGTACTGGAACAGCTTGGCTAGGGGCGCAGCACGTTCTGGAGCACAGGTCTTCAGTACTATTGCCGGAATATTGTCAGGGCCCATAGCTTTTGCAGTATCCAGTGCCTTCAGTTGTTTCTTGATATCACGCGGAGTGAATCGAATTGGCTGAAGTCTGGCATCTGTGATGCTGGGGACTTCAGGAGGAGGCTGAGATGGATCATCAACTTGGCACTTCTGGCTGAAGACTGTTGCAAAGGCTTCAGCCTTATCTTTCACACTGATGTGCTGGGCTCCCCCAGCATTGAGGATGGGGATATTTTTGGAGCCACCTCCTCCAGTTAGTTGTTTAATTGTCCACCACCATTCACGGCTGGATGTGGCAGGACTGCAGAGCTTAGATCTGATCCGTTGGTTATGGGATCGCTTAGCTCTGTCTATCGCATGCTGCTTATGCAGTTTGGCACACAGATAGTCCTGTGTTGTAGCTTCACCAAATTGACACCTCATTTTGAGGTATGCCTGGTGCTGCTCCTGGCAAGCCCTCCTGCACTCTTCATTGAACCAGGGTTGGTCTCCTGGCTTGATGGTAATGGTAGAGTTGGGGATATGCCGGGCCATGAGGTTACAGATTGTGGTTGAGTACAATTCTGCTGCTGCTGATGGCCCACAGCGCCTCATGGATGCCCAGTTTTGCATTGCTAGATTTGTTTGAAATCTATCCGATTTAGCACGGTGATAGTGCCACACAACACAATGGACGGTATCCTAAATGTGAAGGCGGGACTTCGTCTCCACAAGGACTGTGCGGTGGTCACTCCTACCAATACAGTCATAGACATAAGCATCTGCAGCAGGCAGATTAGTGAGGACGAGGTCAAGTATGTTTTTCCCTCGTGTTGGTTCCCCCACCACCTGCCGCAGACCCAGTCTAGCAGCTATGTCCTTTAGGACTCGGCCAGCTCGGTCAGTAGTGGTGCTACCGAGCCACTCTTGGTGATGGACATTGAAGTCCCCCACCCAGAGTACATTTTGTGCCCTTGCCACCCTCAGTGCTTCCTCCAAGTGGTGTTCAACATGGAGGAGTACTGAGTCATCAGCTGAGGGAGGGCGATAAATGGTAATCAGTAGGTTACCTTGCCCATGTTTGATCTGATGCCATTAGACTCCATGGGGTCCAGAGTCGATATTGAGGACTCCCAGGGCAACTCCCTCCCTACTGTATACCACTGTGCCACCACCTCTGGTGGGTCTGTCCTGCCGGTGGGACAGGACATACCCGGGGAGGGTGATGGCAGTGTCTGGGACATTGTCTGTAAGGTATGATTCCATGAGTATGACTATGTCAGGCTGTTGCTTGACTAGTCTGTGGGACAGCTCTCCCAACTTTAGCACAAGCCCCCAGATGTTAGTAAGGAGGACTTTGCAGGGTCGACAGGGCTGGGTTTGCCTTTGTCGTTTCCAGTGCCTAGGTTGATGCCGGGTGGTCCGTCCGGTTTCATTCCTTTTTATTGACTTCGTAGCGGTTAGGTACAACTGAGTGGCTTGCTAGGCCATTTCAGAGGGCATGTAAGAGTTAACCACATTGCTGTGGGTCTGGAGTAGGTAAGGACAGCAGATTTCCTTCCCTAAAGGACACTAGTGAACCAGATGGGTTTTTACAACAATTGACAATGGTTTCATGGCCATCATTAGACTAGCTTTTTAATTCCAGATTTATTAATTAATTCAAATTCCACCTTCTGCTGTGGTGGGATTCGAACCCCTGTCCCCAGAGAAATACCCTTAGTCTCTGGGTTACTAGTCCAGTGTTAATACCACTACGCCACCGCCTACCCTAAAGTGGCACACGAAAAACGATCACCTCGAGCTGATCATTCCCAACATGCAAGTCATGGCTTAGAACCGCCTCAGAATCAGAAGGTTGTGGGTTCAGGATGCTCTCCAGAGACCTGAGCACAGAATCTAAGCTGACAGTGCACTAGTGAGGGAGCGTGGTACTGCTGGAGGTCCTGTCTTTCAGATGAGACATTAAACCGAGGCCCTATCTGCCGTTTCCGCTGGACCTAAAAAAATCCCATGGCACTAATGCGCACAAGAGAGGGGGGTGGGGGGGGTTCTCCCCAGAGTTCTGGCCCACATTTATCCATCAACCAACACGAAGACAGATTATCTGGCCATTATCACATTGTTATCTGGGACCTTGCTGTGGGCCAATTAGTTACCATATTTCCTAAATTACAATAGTGACTACACTTCAAAAGTACTTAATTGACTGTAAAGTGCTTTGGGACTTCCAAAGGTATGAAAGGCGCTATAGAAATGCAAGTTCTCTTTTTGCTATTGCCTCGTTTACTTTATAGCATTACTGACAAAATTCAGAGTGCCATCAGTAGCAGCGCTGAAAGATAAGTGCAGCACACAGTGGCACATGCAAACTTAATTCAGCAAAGTCAACCCAATGAAACAGTCACGATAAAAGATCAGTGATATAGTTTAGCTGTTCAAATCAATTATATGTTTAAAAAAGAAGATTTAATCAACTATAAACACTGGCTGTGCTTAAGTAAACAAGCAGTTTGCTTAAAGATGAGAGTTCTTATGAGCGCTTAAGTTTCATCCATGTCGAAATTATGCCAGTGAAAGTTTGTGCCTTTGTGACATTGGAGTGAACAATTTAACAGGGTCGCCACTGCCAAACGTATGCCAAAGCACAAGCCTTGCCAGAACTACTGTGTTAAGAATATGGTATTGTAAACATTGCAAAATGAGCTTGCTCTTATGAGTTAAGTGGTCCATTACACAGAAGAGTGCCTTCCCCAAAGTGATTTAAGAGTCATCATTCTTTTAAGTTGCTTTCAGCTGAAGCACTTTGAGCTGCGCAGCTAATCCTTTTGTTAGTTCGTCAAGATTTCAAAACTATCAACAATAAAACTAAACAAAGATTTATGTCTCAGCCTGGTTTTATTAAATTATGTTTGAGGATTTCATCTTTGACATTCTCCTGCCCCTTTACAAATTTTGAAAAATTCTGTTTTAATGTGCAAATTTTCCTGACCAGCAGCTAACCTCTGCAGCACTTAGTTTTTAATGTGAATTTCAGGGATTATATAAACAGACTAAAAGCAAATCCACGGGGATATTATGAATGCTTTCCAACTGATCTTAAATGTAAACATTACAAAGAGACTGCCTCTTCAAATCATTACTTTGAAACAGCAATGGCCATGACAGCTGTGAAGTTAATAAAGAGTGCATTATGGATATCAAAGTAGACCCTGGTTGGAAATACAAAACAATTCTGTGCATTTATATTGCACAGAAGTGCTTCAAATGGACGTAGTTGTGTGCATCTTGGTTCCAAGTGCTGGAATCCAGCCCATTTACAATGCAGGGAGATCCCAAAGGTGATCGGTCAGCAACAGATCAGCACAGACCATAACTTTAATGTTCTGGCTGTATACTCTCTCAGATGGACATGGAAGGCCCACACAGGTGAGAAATGGAGAAAAAGGGAACTGCTGTCTGTTCACCCTGCCTACAACTGTCAAAAATGGCAGCATCTACGATTATTCAGCCTAAGCCAGTTGCTAGCACTCTTGCCTCATAAAACCATAGAAAAATTACAGCACAGCAGGAGGCCATTCAACCTGTCGTGTCTGTGCTGGCCAAAAAAAACTAACCACCCAATCTAATCCCACCTTCCAGCACTTTGCAGGTTACAGCACTTTAGGTGTATGTCCAGGTACCTTTGAAAAGAATTGAGGGTTTCTGCCTCCACCACTGTTCCTGGCAGTGAATTCCAGACACCCACCACCCTCTGGGTGAAAACATTTTTCCTTATGTCCCCTCTAATCCTTCTACCAATCACCTTAAATCTGTGCCCTCTGGTAAATGACCTCTACACTAGGGGAAACAGATCCTTCCTGTCTACTCTATCTAGGCCCCTCATAACTTTGTGCACCTCAATTAAGTCACCCCTCAGCCTCCTCTATTCTAAGGAAAACAACCCTAGCCTATCCAATCTTTCCTCCAAGCTGCAACCTTTGAGCCCTGGCAACATTCTAGTAAATCTCCTCTGTACTCTCTCAAGAGCAATTATGTATTTTCTGTAATGTGGTGACCAGAACTGTACGCAATACTCAAACTGTGGCCTAACCAGCATTTTATACAGTTCCAGCATTACATCTCTGCTTTTGAATTCTATACCTTGGCCAATAAAGGAAAACATTCCATATGCCTTCTTCACCACTCAATCTACCTGTCCTGCCACCTTCAGGGACCTGTGAACATGCACTCCAAGGTCTCTCACTTCTTCTACCCCTCTCAATATCCTCCATTTATTGTGTATTCCCTCGCTTTATTTGCCCTCCCCAAATGCATTACCTCACACTTATCTGGATTGAATTCCATTTGCCACGTGTGCACCCACTCAACCAAGCCATTGATATCATTCTGGAGTCTACAGCTATCCTCTTCACTATCAACTACATGGCCAATTTTTGTATCATCAGCAAATTTCCCAATCATGCCTCCCACATTTAAGTCCAAATCATTAATATATACCACAAACAGCAAGGGACCCAACACTGAGCCCTGTGGAACACCACTTGGAAACCACTTTCCATTCACAAAAATATCTGTCAACTACTACCCTTTGTTTCCTGTCCCTAAGCCAATTCTGGATCCAACCTGCCACATTCCCCTGTATGCCATGGGTTTTCATTTTACTGACCAGTCTACCATGTGGGACCTTGTCAAATATCTTACTAAAATTCATGGAGACCACATCCACTGCACTACCCTCATCAATCCTTCTTGTTACTTCCTCAAAAAAACTCAATTAAGTTAGTAAGACATGACCTTCCCTTAACAAATCCATGCTGACTCTCCCTGATTAATCCATGTCTTTCTAAGTGGCAGTTTATCCTGTCCCTCAGAATTGATTCTAACAATTTACCCACCACTGAGGTCAGACTGACCAGCCTATAATTATTTGGCCTATCTCTTGCACCCTTTTTAAACAATGGTACAACGTTCGCAGACCTCCAATCGTCTGGTGCCTCGCCTGTATCTAATGAGGATTTGAAGATGATCTTCAGTGCATCCACTATTTCCTCCCTGGCTTCCTTTAACAACCTGGGATGCAATCCATCCACTTTCAAGGATGTCAGACCCTCTTGTACTTCCTCTCATTATGTTTATCGTATTTAATATTTCATACTCCTCTAACTACATTGTCTGCATCAACCCTCTCCTTTGTGAAGACAGAGACAAAAAACTCATTAAGAAACCTGCCCACATCATCTGCATCCATGTGCAAGTTCCCTTGTACATCTCTGATAGACCCTACCTTTGCTTAGTTATCCTCCTGCTCCTAATGTACTGATAAAATATCTTCGGGTTTTCCTTGATTTTACTTGACAATTTTTCAAGTCCTTTCTTTGCTTTTCTAATTTCCTTTTTTACTTTATCCCTACACTTTCTATACTCCTCTCGGCTTTCTAAAGTATTAAGATTTTAGTGATCGTCATAAGCTTTCTTTTTCTGCTTTAACTTACCCTGTAAGCTTCTAGATAACCAGTGGGCTCTAGATTTGGCCATACCACTCTTTATCTTTGTGGGGACATGCCTACACTATGTCTGTAGCATCTCGATTTTGAATGCCTCCCACTGGTTTGCCACTGATTTTCCCTCAAGTAGCTGTATCCAGTCCACTTTCGCCAGGTCACCTCTCAGTTTCTTAAAATTTGCCTTCCCCCAATTTAGAACTTTTACTCCTGTTTTATCTTTGTCCTTTTCTATGATTATGCTAAAATTTACTGTATTATGGTCATTATCCCCAAAATGGTCACTCACTGTTACTTCCTCCACTTGCCCAGCTTCATTACTGAAGCCTAAATCTACACTGCTAACCTCAGAACGTTGAGGAACTCAAAAGGGATTACAAAGGTTGGAGAACCGTGAAACCCCTCTTTGAGTCTCCAGCTCACTGGTGGGAGGCGATCGAGGAGAACATCAAGAGGTTCTTTATCTTCAAAGGAGTTCAGAGGATGAGAGAGTGACACAGGGAAATGCCCCGACTCCAGAAAAGAATGCAAAATCTGCTCCGGCTGCAGTCGATGGGGGTCGAGGTCAAGGAGGACTTCCATGAGATGAAGAGCCAGCAGGCCTCGCTCTTTGCCTCAGAGGCCTCCAAGATCATCTTCCAGTCCAGAGTCCGCTCCATTGAGCAGGATGAGACGTGATCGCGTTACTTCTTCCAAAAGGTACACACACAGAGCTCCGTGATCAGCAGCCTGAAGGAAGAGGATGGCTCGGTAACGTCTTCGCAGTCCGACATACTAAGGATCAGCAAATCCTTTTATGCTGGGCTGTATGACGTGAAGCCCACAGACAGCAGAGCCTCCCAGTCCTTCCTGTCATCTATTACAGAGGTCTTAGATGACAGCATGAGAGAGAGACTGGACAAGCCGTTAACCCTGGATGAGCTGACAAAGGCCTTCAAGTCCTTCGAGACAAGTAAAACTCCCGGAAGCGATGGCTTACCGGTCGAGTTGTATTCGGCTCTGTGGGACTGGGTCGGCCCAGACTTGCAGGAAGTATACGAGAGCATGCTCCTGGCCGGCAGCATGTCAGAATCCATGAGGAAAGGCATCATCACCCTCATCTACAAGCAGAAGGAGGAGGGGGCAGAAATCAGCGGCCCATCTCACTGCTTAATGCTGACTACAAGATTCTGTCCAAAGTCATTGCCAGTCGAGTTAAGTCTGCTCTGGAGTCGGTGATTCACCCTGACCAGACCTGCACTGCACCCGGCTGCAAGATCTCGGATAGTCTCGCGCTACTCAGGGATACGAGCGCCTATATACAGGACAGGAGGGTGGACACCTGCCTCATCAGCCTGGACCAGGAGAAGGCTTTTGACAGGATATCACACACCTACATGATGGACACACTTTCCAAAATGGGGTTTGGGGAGGGAATCTGCTCTACACAAACATCAGTAGCGCAGTCTCAATCAATGGGTGGGAATCAGAAAATTTCCCGATCCAATCTGGAGTCAGATAGGGCTGTCCTCTCTCCCCGGTCTTGTTTGTTTGCTGGGTTGAACCCTTTGCTGAGTCCATTAGGAAGGATGCGAGCATAAGAGGGGTGACAATCCCAGGCAGCAGAGGCACTCAGGTCAAAACCTCCCTGTACATGGTCGCCGTCTTCTGCTCGGATCCGCTGTCCGTTCGCAGACTGATGAGCATCTGCGACCAGTTTGAACTGGCCTCGGCAGCCAAAGTTAACCACAGCAAGAGCGAGGCCATGTTCTTTGGGAACTGGACTGACCGGTCCTTTGTCCCCTTCACCCTCAGATCAGATTACCTGAAGGTGGTGGGGATATGGTTCGGAAGGGCCGGGGCGTGCACCAAAACCTGGAGGGAGCGAGTAGCCAGGGTACACCATAAACTGAGCATGTGGGAGCAGTGATCTCTCTCCATTGTGGGTAAGAACCTGGTCATCAGGTGTGAGGCGCTCAAGTTGTTGCTGTACGTGGCTCAGGTCTGGCCCATACCCCATGCCTGTGCCATGGTGGTCACCCGAGCCATTTACCGCTTCATTTGCGATCCAAAATGGACCGGGTCTGGAGGGACACGATGTTCAACCCTCTGGATAAGGTCGGTAAAAACGTACCCAATGCCGCCCTCATCTTGATGACCACCTTCAAGTGTGGCTGCATCAAGATGTGCGTAGATCCCCAGTACACAAACACCAAGTGTCACTATGTGCTGAGGTTCTGTCCTCAGTTCTATCTGAGCCGCATCAGTCTGTGAAGGATGGGCCTGGTCACATTGCCGCGGAACGCTCCATCCAGTTGGACCATGCCGTACTACCTATCCTTTGTGGAAAAGTTTCTGCGGAAAAACCCCTTTGACCACTAATCAATCAGGCAGTGGTCTGCACGGAATGCCCTCAAGGCCCCAAGAGAAAAGGAGATGGTGGATCCTGTTGGATGGTTCCCCAAGCAGACTGCCAAAGTCATTTGGCAGAATGCCTCATCATCAGAACTTTCAAAGAAGGACCAGGATGGAGCTTGGCTGGTGGTGAGAGGAGCCCTCCCCGTCAGATCTTTCCTGCACGCCCAAGTCTCACCCCCTCCACACAATGCCCTCGAGGTGGCTGTGGTGGGGAAGAGACGGTTGCCCACCTCCTTCTGCAATGTGTCTTTGCAAAGCAGGTGTGGAAAGAGATGCAGTGGTTTGTGTCAAGGTTCATCCCAAGCAGCTCTGTAACACAGGAGTCTGTGCTTTACGGGCTGTTACGCACACCGAGATAAACATCAACTGCTGCTGGAGGACTATCAATTCAATGAAAGACGTTCTTTGGTCTGCCCAAAACCTGCTGGTCTTCCAGCGCAAAGAGTTGTTCACGACCGAGTGTTGCAGACTGGCACATTCCAAGGTCCCGGACTATGTGCTGAGGGACGCACTTGGGGCAGCCGTGGCAAAGGCTCAATGGGGTAAGACCACTGTGTAAGGTCCCCCCACCAAGGTGAACTGAGGGGCTGGATCCATGGAAAACCCCTCAGGCTGTATTCAGAAAATATGGGTTTGCTACAAAATGTGCATGGCATGTAAAATGAAATGGAAGGGATGTGAGGCAACTCACTCCTGTATTGAAGGAAACTGATCTTAATTGCACTCTTTGTATTGTCGACTTGGTGCTATTTTGAACTGTTAAGTAATTTTTCTTTAAAACAGATTTTTATGAATAAAGCATATTTTGGGAAAAAAAATGTTACATGCTAGCGAAAAAGTTCCCTTGAACGTAGTTCAAGAATTTTGTCTCCTCTATGCCCTTCACACTGTTTGTATCCCAGTTGATATTGGGGTAGTTGAAATCCCCAACTATTATTGCCCTATAGTTCATGCATTCAGAAATTTGCCTAAATATTTGTTCTTCTACCTTCCTCTCACTATTTGGGGGTCTATAGTACCTCTAAGCCAGGCAGTCAAGGGTTCAAACCCTGCTTGACCACATAACCTAGGTTGAAGAAAGGCCGTATTGTTGGAGCTGATAAGCAGCAGATAAGACATTGAAACAAGGCCCTGTCTCCCTGCTTTCATTTTTCAGGTGGTTTTAAAGACACCGCAGCACAATTCCAAGAGCAGGGTGTTCCATTTGTATCCCGTCAAGATTGCTTCCTCAATTACCACCAAAAACAGATCGACTGTCTCATTCATTATTACTTGTGGGATCTTGCTGTGTATCAAATGACTACACCATTTGCCTACCTGACAAGTCACTGTACTTCAGATTTATTCCGCGTTTGTGAATCACCATGATATTCGCAACTGAGGTCCTTGGGCACCCATAAGCCTCCAGTTCTCAGCCATACATTACCCAACTGTGGAGAGTATCATAGCCATGGTAAACCTTGCCCTTGCCATGAATATACACAGGAGACAGCAGGGATCACTGGACAGCATTCAGAAATGGGAACCCTGCCTGATATTTCCCTTACAATATGTGCAGGACTCCTTACTAACCCAGTACGTAAGAAGTCCAATAAGGGAAGATTCGCTACAGGATCTAGTAACGGGGAATGGATCAGAGCAGGTAGGAAAAGTAAAAGGTACAGGAACGTTTAGGCAATAGTGACCATAATATAATACAGTTCAGGATAAAAACTGAGAAGGACGTAATATGACGAAGACCAGGCTAACAGATTGAAGAAAAGCCAATTTTGAGGAGCTGAGATAACAATTTGGGAAAACAAAATAAGACAACACGGCAAACAATGATGTAGAACAGCAGTGGGAAACATTTAAAACAGTGTTCAACAGTGTCCAGGAACAATAGGTTCTGCTAAAAAACAAGAACAAACTAAATATTAATAAGTTGCCATGGATGAATAAAGGCACAAGGAAAAAAAAAAATAGGAAAACGAATGGGACATACACTAAGTACATGGACAGTGGGGACAGTATGACAAGGAAGAATATAAAGAGACTAACAGAAGTCATAAAAACATTAGGATGGCAAAGAGGAAATAGGAAATTAAATTAGCACAGAGCATAAGATGAAATTTTCAATATTCTACAGGCAGATAAATAAAGAAAGGAAAGTCAGGATGGGAATAGAGCCACTAAGGAACAGGCAGGATAAAATTAGTCAGCGATAGCAAAATGGCAGAAATATTAAATAATTATTTTGCCTCAGTATTTACCAGGGAGACAGATTAGGTGGACATAACAGTGGAAGATGAGAATAGAAATGATATAACTGCAGTTAAAATAAAAAGAGGATAAATATTAAATGAACTAATCAAACTCAAAGAGGATAAATCCCTGGTCTGGACAGATTACATCCGTACATTTTAAAAGAATCTAGGGAAAAGTTAGCAGGGGCACTATTGCACATATTTAAGAATTCATTAGAAACAAAATACTTATATTTAAGGAGATTGAACATATCCAGGGAACTAAAGACCAGTCAGCTTAACATTGGTGGTAGGAAAAACAATGGAATCCCAATTAAAGGAGGAAAAAGAAAAACTAGGAATGAAGAATATAATAATGAATAGTCAGCATGGATTGCAAAATGGTTAGTCTTGTTTGGCCATCATTGAATTCTTTATTTATTTTATTTTTATTTTTTATTTAGAGATACAGCACTGAAACAGGCCCTTCGGCCCACCGAGTCTGTGCCGACCAACAACCACCCATTTATACTAACCCTACAGTAATCCCATGTTCCCTACCACCTACCTACACTAGGGGCAATTTACAACAGCCAATTTACCTATCACCTGCAAGTCTTTGGCGGTGGGAGGAAACCGGAGCACCCGGCGAAAACCCACACGGTCACAGGGAGAACTTGCAAACTCCGCACAGACAGTACCCAGAATCGAACCCGGGTCCCTAGAGCTGCGAGGCTGCAATGCTAACCACTGCGCCACTGTGCCACCCCTTTGAAGAGGTAAAAGAGTAGGCAAGTGCAATGTAATACATCTAGATTTCCAAAGAGGCATTCAGAAAAGGTGCCAAATAACAGATAAATGAATCAGGTCAGAGCATGCTGAGTCAGGAGTCAATAGCAGAATGGATAGCTAACTGACTTCAAGACAGAAAGCAGAGTGTAGGGGTAGAGGACAGCTTTTCAGAATGGCAGAAAGTGAGGTCCCACAAGGATTAGTGCTGGGACCTCACAATTTATATTAACGATTTAGACTTTGGAATAAAAATACAAAGAACAAAGAAAATTACAGCACAGGAACAGGCCCTTCGGCCCTCCAAGCCTGCGCCGATCCAGATCCTCTATCTAAACATGTCGCCTATTTTCTAAGGGTCTGTATCTCTTTGCTTCCTGCCCATTTATGTATCTGTCCAGATACATCTTAAAAGACGCTATCGTGCCCGCGTCTACCACCTCCGCTGGCAACGCGTTCCAGGCACCCACCACCCTCTGCGTAAAGAACTTTCCACGCATATCCCCCCTAAACTTTTCCCCTCGCACTTTGAACTCGTGACCCCTAGTAATTGAATCCCCCACTCTGGGAAAAAGCTTCTTGCTATCCACCCTGTCTATACCTCTCATGATTTTGTACACCTCAATCAGGTCCCCCCTCAACCTCCGCCTTTCTAATGAAAATAATCCTAATCTGCTCAATCTCTCTTCATAGCTAGCGCCCTCCATACCAGGCAACATCCTGGTGAACCTCCTCTGCACCCTCTCCAAAGCATCTACATCCTTTTGGTAATGTGGCAACCAGAACTGCACGCAGTATTCCAAACGTGGCCGAACCAAAGTTCTATACAACTGTAACATGACCTGCCAACCCTTGTACTCAATACCCCGTCCGATGAAGGAAAGCATGCCGTATGCCTTCTTGACCACTCTATTGACCTGCGTTGCCACCTTCAGGGAACAATGGACCTGAACACCCAAGTCTCTCTGTACATCAATTTTCCCCAGGACTTTTCCATTTACTGTATAATTCACTCTTGAATTGGATCTTCCAAAATGCATCACCTCGCATTTGCCCTGATTGAACTCCATCTGCCATTTTTCTGCCCAACTCTCCAATCTATTTATATTCTGCTGTATTCTCTGACAGTCCCCTTCACTATCTGCTACTCCACCAATCTTAGTGTCGTCTGCAAACTTGCTAATCAGACCACCTATACTTTCCTCCAAATCATTTCTAAATTTGCAGACGACACTAATTTGGGGAGGTAGAATGTCAATACTGAGGAGTGCTGCCACAAATGACAAGACATTAATGAACTTGCAAATTGGGCATATTTCTGGAGGTACAGAATGAAAAGTAGAGAAGTTATGCTAAACTTGTACCAAACCTTGGTCAGATCACAGCTGGAGCAACATCCCCTTTAATTTTTTTTGTGTGCGGGGACATATTTTTGTGCAGCCACTCACATGCAGGAACTTAAAGCAGCCGACTTGTGCTTGGTCTGTACAGGAACTTCCAGGTTGCTGTGTACTGCACAACTTAGAGGGAACATTGACCTGAAGCAGAATATACAATTCTGGTTGCCATATTATCAAAAGGCGATAAAGGCATTAGAAAGGGTGTAAAAAAGATTTACAAGGATGATATCAGAAATGTGAGGTTATACTTATCAGGAAAGGATGAATAGGCTGGCTCTTTTCTCTTGAAAAGAGGAGGTTGAGGAGTGACCTAATAAAGGTCCTTAAAGTTATGAAAGGGTTTGATAGATTAGACACAGAAAACATGTTTCTCCTTATGGGGAAGAGCAACGCGAGGGGCATCAATATAAGATAGTCACCAAGAAATCCAATAGGGAATTCAAAAGAAACCTCTTTACTTGAAGCGTGGTGAGAATGCGGAACTTGCTACCACAAGGAGTGGTTGAGGTGAATAATGTAGATGCATTTAAGGAAGTTGAGAAAACTAAAACACTTCTCAAAACTAGTGCAATTTAGAGCACAATTTGTTCCTAGATCACCAACTGCACACAAAATGAAAACTTTTGGCCAAAATTTCCATTTTTCCATTCCTGAATGCAAAAGTTTACATTTACAGCTTTAAATTGTGAATGGTAAATTAACTTGTGAATCGTATTAACTTTTTATTAATTAATCTCCTACATTCCTACACAATGCAGCACACTATTAAGTGATTGATGGTCACTGTGACCCTCTTGACCTTTTTTCTCTTCATAATATTCCTGTCCATTTTCTATCCCATCAGTTTTCCCCACATGATGTTGCACTTGTCGCACAGATTCTTGCCCTGATAGGCAGCATATTCACCCCACATTTATAAATGGATTTGAATATTCGTCTATAGTTGCCTCTTTCTTTCTGTTCAGCCTCTCGGAGCTGCTCCACAAAATGAGTACCACAAACTCCTCTGCAGTCATAAGAGAAAGTCAATAGCATAAGATCACTCTGCCTCACAGTCTTGATATCCCTCTTACACTTTTGGTACCAGAGCACTACTGATTTTTGGCAGTAAATCCACATGCATATGTTTACCATGACACAGGTCTGTTGAAGAGTGCTACAGAAGTATGCAATGCCAGGCGTTTGGGTGGAGCACATGTTGGGGGTGCCCAGGCCCAACACTTGCACGGGAGAGGGAGAGGATCACTGACCTGTAATTTTGACCGGGGCACCCACTTAACTGGCATGGATCAGGCCTCTTGTACAAGTAAGCGTATCTGGATCAGTAAAAGGTAAGTAACTGAGAGGGCACTACAACAAGAAAGTGCCCTCTCAGCCACTTTTGAAAAACTTAAAAAAAATACAAGCAGCAGTCAGGCTACCACCCTGCGTGAGCCTGTGTGTATGGGCGGGAGTGGGGGTAGATGGGGAGCCCCTTGACTGCACTGCCACACATGCACCCATCGCATAGGGAAACTGGAGGGTGTGCGGAAAATCCCAGTAGCCACCTTAACTCCCTGCTTAACAAGGCTCTTAAAAAGCCTAATTACCTGACTGGGCCCTGAACCTGCATCGGTCAAAATCAAGAATGTGGTCAGGAAAGCGACATGCCGGCTGGCCTTGTAATTTGTGGGCCCCATCTGCTTCAGTTCCTGACCTCGGCAGGGCCCGAAAATTCAGCCCACAGAGAGAGCGAGAGAGACTTACAGCGCTAAATGTGGTAATTTGTGAAAATTAATAAGTTTAATTTCAGCTCCTCTCTCAAAACACACAAAAAGTTCTAAGATGCTGTGTGAGTATACCCACTAACAGATACACTGCAACTGGCACAGCACTAGACAATGATAAAACCATTACTTTGGAACAACACCGCTAACGACAGACTTCAATTTTAGCTGGGGATTTCAGCTTATTTTGGATGGTCTTGCGCAAGGTTCTGTATAAAGAGATTTTTTTTTTACTGTTATGGTTTTAGATATTTTCTGGTTCCTCGAAACCCAGATGTTAAATGGTGCTTTCTGTTTCCCTGCTATTTAAAAAAAAGGTAAAACAGGAGCAAAATCAGGTGCAAAAGAATGTCTCAGAGCTCCATATTTCATCCGTTTGAGTAAGTCCAGTGTTATTTGACAAGGAGAATGAACACTCCTTCTGTATCACTGTTGTGGTGGGCTTTTGAGAATGCATTGCTAGCACAGATTTAACCCACAGCAAAATGTAGAAATACCAGGCGAATACATTTAAAACAAAAACCCTTTTCACCTGATTTTTTAGTGACTTACGGAATCACTGACATGGAACACAAAAGTACAAGTATATCAAGCCTGTGTCCTCAGTACCTTGCTCTACGGCAGCGAGGCCTGGACAACATATGTCAGCCAAAAGCAACGTCTCAACTCATTCCATCTTCGCTGCACCTGCAAAGTCTTTGGCATCAGGTGGCAGGACCATATCTCCAACGCAGAAGTCCTCGAGGCAGCCAACATCCCCAGCATATACACCCTACTGAGCCAGCGACCCTTGAGATGGCTTGGCCATGTGAGCCGCATGGAAGATGGCAGGATCCCCAAGGACGTATTGCACACTGAGCTCGTCACTGGTATCAGACCCACCGGCCGTCCATGTCTCCGCCGTAAAGACGTCTGTAAACGCGACATGAAGTCCTGTGATATTGACCACAAGTCATGGGAGTCAGTTGCCAGTGATCGCCAGAGCTGGCGGACAGCCATAAAGGAGGGGCTAAAGAGTGGCGAGTCGAAGTGCAAGGAGAGAGCCAACTGTGTAACA
Source organism: Heterodontus francisci (assembly GCF_036365525.1). Lineage (NCBI taxonomy): Eukaryota > Metazoa > Chordata > Chondrichthyes > Heterodontiformes > Heterodontidae > Heterodontus > Heterodontus francisci. Next base: position 20,221,312 of record NC_090402.1, read on the forward strand.
GCCCCGACAGCTAATTTTATCTGCAATGCCTGTGGGAGAGTCTGTCACTCTAGAATTGGCCTTTATAGCCACTCCAGGCGCTGCTCCACAAACTACTGACCACCTCCAGGCACTTACCCATTTCTCTCAAGACAAGGAGGCCAAAGAAGAAGACTGGCATTATCTCAATTATAGCTTAAAACTAGGAATCTCAGTTCTAAAGGGGTAGCTCCTGGGCCTGGCCGATGTGGCCATTAACAGGGTCTGATAGAGCACCGTCGATGGTTGTATTTGCCCTAGCTGCCTGCCTCTCTTCCCCGACTATGTCCATGGCCCAGGGGAGGTTCCCTGGAGGGGGAAAACGTATTGCCCACTGGTACATCTTTCTACCACCAGTGGGACTGAAGTGCACAGATCATAAAAGGAACAAAATTAAAATTTAAACATTTGATTATAATTTGGAAGCTCACTGGTAACATCGGCAAACACAAAGTGGAGGAGTTTCTGGAGGATGTGCAGCAGCAGTGATGAATGGCAGGTTGCCTTGTGTCTGGAAAGATCAATGACAGCCTGTTGTTCATTGACACAGGAGACAAAATGAAAGATCTGCTTCACAGTAAAGGAAAATTGAAGTCTTTGCAGACCAACGTAATTGTGAAAGAAAATCTATTGCACTTGAAATTTAAAAAAGTATTTTTTTTATAAAAAGCTGCCATCCTAAACTGCCCAGACTGAATTAAATCTCGTCTCTGAGGTAACGGTAATTTTTTTCCCCCAATTAGCCTAATTGTTGCTGATTTTGAAACTATTCATTTTGTTTGCCTCGTGTTTGACGGTTATTTTTGGAAATGCTTGTTTGGTTGCAATAGGAAAGAGAAGTCCAACTTGGAAATTTGATCCTGGGACTACAGGCCCGTTAGCTCTCTTGGTTAAACTTGGGTTCAGATTGGCTAATGATCGAAACTGGTTTAGAGTTCCACGGTTACCATCCTCATCGCCATGCTCAGTGGCAATGGGAGCAGGAGCAGCATCCAATAAAATCCAAACTCGGCAAAGTAAGAAAACAGCCGAATGGATGAAGCTTTGCATTGATTTAATATGGAAAATAATTCAAACTTCATTCCCCAGTGTTTGTCTTTTGGGATGTAACCCAACCAACAGCTCTAGTTTGCAGCACTGTCTAGCCTAATTTCATTTCACAGGACTGCTTCTCACAGAAGTCCTTTGCCTGGTTGGTCCATTTTTATTTTAAATAGAAATACTTCAAGCAAATGAAGCAATATCAACAAGCAGAATTATTTAAACAGCATTTTCTGTGAAACCTCGCCTCATAGCCTGATGCACTGAACACTTCAGAACTGAGCACTATTCATCTCCTCCACTCATTATGTTTTTTAAAAAAAAACTGAAACCAGCAAGGCCCATGCTGTATATTGACTGTTAAAACACAAACATTTAAAGAATGCAACCCTGGACTCCACATTTTCCATTTTCACAAGATAGATGTTGCGTGTGAATCCTCTGTGCAACTCACTTTTCTACCTTTCATTTACATGCTCCATTCAAAGGCATGCTTATAGAATTCACATAGCAACATGCCTACCTATCTCAGCTGTCACTTATTCAAATAAATTCTTCAGAGATAAAATCATTTGCATCAAACTTGGCAGCAAAGCAGGAGATGAGTAATTCCCTTCACAATTGGCTCTTCTCAGGAAGCAAACAGGGTGCCAAAAAGATTGAATAGTTCTGTTCATATCAGCGAATGTATATTTTAAAGTATTCAACTATGTGCCAGTTTGTGTCTTTATACACACGAGTGCTATTTTCTTTTTGCAACTATTCCAGGGTTTTTTTGTAGGTGGGGGTGGGGAAGGAGTTCTCGCCTGCTTCTCTCTCCTGGAGGTATTAATGTTGGGATACAATTCCAGTTCCTCACCAAAAAGTGGCTTTCCTTGTTTCGTCAGCGGTTACATACAAACGTACAGAATTGACGGGCTGGCAAAGACCAGTAGCTCTATCCAGCCTGCCCCTAGTCCTGACGGCTAATACATCATGACTAGACACTTCCAATACATTGCAGCCATGTAATCTCCTGGCAAAACCACCCCCCAAAAAAACTTAGGGCCAATAAGGGAAAAAATACATTGGAAAACCCCTCTACGACTCCCTCACAGGACTGAAACCAATCTAGGCCATCGCATGGGACTATGTCTAAAGACATTTACCTTCTCTATGATGCAATCTCTGTCGCAGTCATGAACCAGTCCAGATCCTTCTTAAAGGCATATATAGAGTCAGCAGCCACTGCACCAGCTAGCAATGTATCCCAGAGGCTTACAATTTTCTGGGAAAAGATCAACCACCAAACATGCAGTCTATTCCTACTCTTAGATAGTGTAAACATTTAAACTATTCAACCAAAGGGTACCACTGCTCAAGTTCTCACCAACATCCATCCATGCACATTTTTAAGAAGGGGTCATTGGTTAGTAACCAGGAGTTGGAATTTTTACCCCTGCCTCCAAATGTAGGGCCACTGAATCCAATTATAGTCAAATGCTGCCTCAACAGAGATCCACTAATTCAGCACATACCAGGGCAATGATCACCGACTAGTATAAGAAAAAGACAAAAAAATCCCTTGATGCAGAATTTTATTTCATTCAACAACAATCACATTTCCACAGGATCATACTGATCCAACTTGTGGTTCAGTGTAGGTGCAGCTGTGCCTTCGTGTGAAAATGAAAGCTTCTCATGGCAGATCCTCATGAAAGAGTTCCCTTCATTTTTAAAAATGACGATGGTTGCACATTTCATTCAGTGATATAGTCCTTAAATTGTATTTTGTATCTGTCAAAGCTGCTTGACATTTTCAATGACCTTATTTCATTCCAGATTTTTCATCAACCCACCCACCCATTTCCATAATTTCAGATGTGGAGATCATAGCACGGTGAGTAATAGCAACAAAATAATAAGTTCTTTTTTTCCCCTCCCTTTCTTCAGATGTAGAGTTCACATGCTGTATTTCAGATTAGGGAAGCTCAAATCTTTAACGTAACCATCCCCAGCCTTTTTATACAGTCCCAGTTTATTCCTGGCAACGGCTGTGATTAATTTCGACCACTGGTTACTGAAATTATGCTGACCAGATCCCTATTGCAAGGCCTGGATGTGAACTGAACTCTGTCCACCAGGAGAAAGAGTTCTCCATTATCTACAGCAACACCCTGGGTTCTGCTTCCAGACTGCTAAGTATTTAACAGTTGAGAGATTACACGGAGGACTGCTTTTTCAAAGCATGACAAGAGACTCAGCTCAAGTACAGGAAATGCCCAAGAGGTTCAACAAACCACCAGGTTTTTAAAACTTTTTCCAACACTGGGGCTATCCACCATGATTTCAAATCCAGGTGTAGTGAGTGGACCCTCCGGGGAGGACTCTCACCTCTTGGCTTTGTTGTGTTCACGACTCAGATTGGGCCCAGGTTTTCAGAGTGATGCTGCCACGTATACATTGATGTGCAGCTAAAACTGCTGCACATCGACACAAAAGTAGTACCATAACTGTAACCTTGGTAGGTCTCGATTTTAAAATTCAAAGTCAAATGCCTTTTCAGAGTACTGTGTACAAAGGTGAGAGATCCCAACAGATCAGAATGCCAAATTAAAGGATTAGATTAGATTAGAGATACAGCACTGAAACAGGCCCTTCGGCCCACTGAGTCTGTGCCGAACAGCAACCACCCATTTATACTAATCCTACACTAATCCCATATTCCTACCAAACATCCCCACCGGTCTCTATATTTCCCTACCACCTACCTATACTAGTGCCAATTTATAATGGCCAATTTACCTATCAACCTGCAAGTCTTTTGGCTTGTGGGAGGAAACCGGAGCACCCGGAGAAAACCCACGCAGACACAGGGAGAACTTGCAAACTCCACACAGGCAGTACCCGGAATCGAACCCGGGTCCCTGGAGCTGTGAGGCTGCGGTGCTAACCACTGCGCCACTGTGCCGCCCTTATGCTTTCCAAAACACCCAAGTCAAAATCTTGCCAATATTTACACTCATCTCGAGTCTCAATAAAAGGAACTCAATCTTAAATATTCACGAGATAACTGATTGTAAATAAAAGCTTGTTTTCCAGCTCTAAATTCTGGTTGCCATGGATAATAAACAGGATAAAGATGTACTGATGGTCTGCTTTAATCAACACCATCATGTGAGGAAAACCACACCTGCCAAGAATGAGGAATATTAATTTTGTTACATGAAACATTAATTTCAAGCGCTTGCTGGACTGAAAACATGGCCACATCTGCATTCTAACAGAACAGTGGTTGGAAACATTTGCATTATAAGAGACAGTTGCCTGGAGAAGACAATGGAACTGCTCTCTGCTTCAATTAACCAAAGGGGATTTTGATCACCAGACATTGAATGTGTGAAAGTCAGTATTCCAGCCCCTATTGAGGACGTCTACAAAGATTGAAAGAATCCACAAAACTTCCCAAAAAAAGATCTAGTCACATGACTAGTCTGCTGGCTCAGGTTTGGTTTGAATTGTGTTCATATAACAGTTTGAAGTCAGACTGCAACTGAACTTGGAGAGAGAGCATCTCTCCCTGTCTCTCTCTCTCCCTCTCACACAAAGACAGGGACCCATGGATGAAACTAAGCCAAGACAGAAAACCATCAAAACAAGTTCAAAAGAGTGTACTGGGCCCCAACACGACGGCAAGATTTAACTGCAATCAAAGATTTTACATCAAACTCAAAAAACAGAAATAAACTCCAGCTACTGCTTCAAACTTTTCCTCTTGATTCTTTTGCCTTTTCTGTCTCTATCTGTGCGCGCGTTCATCACGTTTGCATGCTAGTGCGGTTGCATCCCACCGCGCATTTTTAGTATTTTACCCGAATTAGCGTTTTAAGGTTAATAGATTTAAACAAGAAAGGCGTAAGTTTAAGAAAACCTGTCTGGTTGATTTCTTTGCCCTTTGGAGAGCAGTGAACAAGGATCCACTCAGGGGAAGCTAAAAACACGGTGTTTTAAAAATTAAACCCTGTTACAGTCAAACCAGGAAAAGGCTGAGAGGGAACCCCTAGACACCTTTCTCACCTGGTTGTAACAATCAAATGAATTCAAACACCAGATCACTGAATTAACACGGAGAACATACAACCCAACCCTCAACAACACAAAGATGATGGTATTGCAAGTCAAGTATTGGAAACTGCATTATACAATGGTTTCTACTTATTGGCAACTATTTGTCACTTCAGCTAATGCTGCAATTTTGACTACACATAGTTTTCTAAATCTGGGTTTACTCAAGCTTCATTTTTGTTGTTTCCGTATACTGTAGCTGGAGTGTTGTCAAGGCAGTCAAATATTCATGAGATTAGAGAATCCCAAAAGGATGTGCTTAAAGCTGTCGCTGTACTTCACATCTGCAGAAAATTAGGGCACCCGTCAATAAAAATTATGGCCAAGATATCTTACTGCTTATAAAAGGTTGTCCTGTTTTCTCATGCAATCTACACCAATACTAGAGTGGAAATCCACCCCTTTCCCCCCTCCCCCACATCCTGCCCCCAGAACTGTTCCTGCCAGCTTTTGGCCAGCATGAAAAGTACAAGAATCCACTGCATCAGCAATTGGTTTCTAATGGATTAGCACAGAATTAGATTACATTGTTTCACACAGTACGGTCTTAACTACCATTTACAATGAAGCAGTACACCACTTTCTGACAAAATGTACAACAGTATAGTTGCTTTCATATCCAATTGATAACTATGGGAATGAGGCACCAGTGAAGTATAATCAACGAACAATGTACAAATGATTAACAAATTAATTAGTGGATGTACAGGTGAGCCATGTTCTGCTATCCGCTTCATACAAAACCAAAGAATGGTTTGATGGACAATGGCGGGGTAAAGGGGCTTTTGCCTCAATAAAGCCACAACTCTACTGCAAAATTGCTTTAGATAAAACAAAAAGGGCTACGAAGAGACCAACAAACCACTCCCTCCTCGGCCAAATGCCACTCATCTGACCAACTGATTCATCGACTCTTCTACCTGTAGAGAAGTTTGTTTGCAGTGGACAGCACCAACATAATTGCAGCAAAACTCAAGGCCTCACCACAGGGACAATGCCCTTCTATTCTTAAGGGAAACCTTATTTTCTTAACAAAATGTGTACAGGATTTGGATTCCAATGTAAAGCCTTCTAGTCAATCCCACACCTGACCTGAGGAAATGCCACTCGCAGTTCATTGAGAGCTTCACAATGTTTACTAGCAGGATGATAGTGGGTTTCAAATTCAATTAGCTTGAACAGAAATGAGGCAATAGCTTATAATGCTTGATTTCTGCCCTTCGCTCAATATGAGACACAGCTATCATGGTATTTCAGTGCTCGATGAATCTTTTATTCAAAAGTTAGCAAAGTTTCTCCCTTTTCAAGGCAACTGTCAGAAATAAACTTTCAAGGCTCCCACTAAATGTCAAACGTAGAGAATTTTTTTTATTAGGGGTGATGTACATGCAGGTGGACCCAATCACACATTGTTCAATGACTCTACCCACTGCAAGTTGATAACCTATGGGAATACACCTAGGGCTCAAAAAATACTTTGAACTGGCCAAATGGTTAATAATAAACATCTCCAAGTATGGATGCTGGGAACTAAGATATCTGTTACCTTCATCTGTTTTTTCCCAATTTTCCTAACATTTCCCACATGGTCAGTTCTGTTGCTATGTCAACAATGGGGTGCATGCCCCGCAGATAATGAACAGCAGAAAATACATCTTAAGCGCAGGACTCGAATAACATGCAGAATGATTGACATCAGTATCCTTCACTGCCATCTAATTGTACCTGAAACCAAAGTGACTTTTATTTTTTTTTAAAAAAAGGTTAAAATGCTTTGTCTTTCACATATCATTGGGTTTATTTTAAGTAATCCTTTTAATACAGAGGTGGGACAGTTCAGAGCAGAACCCATTGGTGACATTCACAGTAAGCTGCATAGTGAAAGGGAGAAAAGAGAGGAGAGAGAGACAGAATGCTGGGGAATGGGGTGGACAGAGGCAGGCAAGGAACAAAGGAGCAGCAATAAGCTCAAAAGGGATTACAAAGGTTGGAGGACCGTGAAACCCCTCTTTGAGTCTCCAGTTCACTGGTGGGAAGTGATCAAGGAGAACATCAAGAGGTTCTTCATCCACAAAGTTGTTCAGAGGGCGAGAGCGAGACAGAGGGAAATGTCCCGACTCCAGAAAAGTATGCAAAATCTACTCCGGTTGCAGTCGATGGGGGTCGAGGTCAAGGAGGACCTCCAAGAGGTGAAGAGCCAGTAGGCCTCGCTCTTTGCCACGGAGGCCTCCAAGATCATCTTCCGGTCCAGAGTCCGCTCCATTGAGCAGGATGAGACGTGCTTGCGTTACTGCTTCCAAAAGGTACAAAGAGGGAGCTCTGTTATCAGCAGCCTGAAGGAAGAGGATGGCTCGGTGACGTCTTCGCAGTCCGACATACTAAGGATCAGCAAATTCTTTTATGCTGGGCTGTATGACGCGAAGACACAGACAGCAGAGCCTCCCAGTCCTTCCTGTCATCTATCACAGAGGTCTTAGATGACAGCAGGAGGGAGAGACTGGACAAGCCACTAACTCTGGACGAGCTGACAAAGGCTGTCGAGTCCTTCGAGACGAGTAAAACTCCCGGAAGCGACGGCTTACCGGTCGAGTTGTACTCGGCCCTGTGGGACTGGGTCGGCCCGGACCTGCTGGAAGTATGCGAGAGCATGCTCCTGGCCGGCAGCATGTCAGAATCCATGAGGAAAGGCATCATCACCCTCATCTACCAGCAGAAGGGGGAGAGGGCAGAAATCAGAAATTGGCAGCCCATCTCACTGCTTAATGTTGACTACAAGATTCTGTCCAAAGTCATAGCCAGTCGAGTCTGCTCTGGAGTTGGCGATCCACCCCAATCAGACCTGTACTGTACCCGGCAGGAAGATCTCTGATAGTCTCGCACTACTCAGGGATACGATCACCTATGTGCGGGACTGGAGGGTGGACACCTGCCTCATCAGCCTGGACCAGGAGAAGGCTTTTGACAGGATATCACACACCTACATGATGGACGTGCTTTCCAAAATGGGGTTTGGGGAGGGAATCTGCAATTGGATCCAACTGCTCTACACAAACATCAGTAGCGCAGTCTCAATCAATGGGTGGGAATCAGAAAGTTTCCCGATCCAATCTGGAGTCAGACAGGGATGTCCTCTCTCCCTGGTCTTGTTTGTTTGCTGTATTGAACCCTTTGCTGAGTCTATTAGGAAGGATATGAGCATAAGAGGGGTGACAATCCCAAGCAGCGGAGGCACTCAGGTTAAAACCTCCCTGTACATGGATGACGTTGCCGTCTTCTGCTCGGATCCGCAGTCCGTGCGCAGACTAATGGGCATCTGCGACCAGTTCGAACTGGCCTCGGGAGCCAAAGTTAACCACGGCAAGAACGAGGCCATGTTCTTTGGGAACTGGGCTGACCGATCCTTTGTCCCCTTCACCGTCAGGTCTGACTACCTGAAGGTGCTGGGGATATGGTTCGGAAGGGCCGGGGCGTGCACCAAAACCTGGGAGGAGCGAGTAGCCAAGGTACAACAAAAGTTGAGCATATGGGGGCAGTGATCTCTCTCCATTGTGGGTAAGAACCTGGTCATCAGGTGCAAGGCGCTCACGTTGTTGCTGTACGTGGCGCGGGTCTGGCCCATACCCCACTCCTGCGCTGTGGCGGTCACCCGAGCCATTTTCCGCTTCATCTGGGGATCTAAAATGGACCGGGTCCGGAGGGACAGGATGTTCAAACCTCTGGATAAGGGAGTGAAAAATGTACCCAACGTGGCCCTCATCCTGATGACCACCTTCGTGTGCGGCTGCATCAAGCTGTGTGTAGACCTCCAGTACGCAAACTCCAAGTGTCACTACATGCTGAGGTTCTATCTGTCCCCGGTGTTGCGAAGGATGGGCCTGGTCACATTGCCGTGGAACGGTCCATGCAGTTGCACCGTGCCGTACCACCTATCCTTCGTGGAGCAGTTTCTGCGGGAAAACACCTTTGACCACCGATCCATCAGGCAGTGGTCTGCACGGAATGTCCTCAAGGCACTACGGGAAAAGGAGACGGTGGATCCTGTCGGATGGTTCCCCGAGCAGACCACCAAAGCCATTTGGCGGAATGCCTCATCACCAGAACTTTCAAACAAGCACCAAGATGTAGCTTGGCTGGTGGTGAGAAGAGCCCTCCCCGTCAGATCCTTCCTGCACGCCCGAAGTCTCGTCCCTCCGCGCAATGCCCCCGCGGTGGCTGTGGTGGGGAAGAGACGGTTGCCCTCCTCCTCCTGGAATGTGTCTTTGCAAAGCAGGTGTGGAAAGAGATGCAGTGGTTTTTGTCGAGGTTCATCCCAAGCAGCTCTGTAACACAGGAGTCTGTGCTCTTCGGGCTGTACCCAGGGACGCACACCAAGACAAACATCAACTGCTGCTGGAGGACTATCAATTCGGTGAAAGACGCCCTTTGGTCTGCCCAAAACTTGCTGGTCTTCCGGCGCAAAGAGTTGTCCACGACCGAATATTGCAGACTGGCACATTCCAAGGTCCAGGACTACGTGCTGAGGGATGCACTAAAGCTTGGGGCAGCCACAGAAAGACCACAGTGTAAGGTCCCCCCACCAAGCTGAAACGAGGGGCTGGATCCATGGGAAACCTCTCGAACTGTATCGGGAAAATTTTTATTTGCTGTAAAATGTAAAAATGTAACTGGCATGACAAATGTGAAATGGAAGGGTGGTGAGGCAACTCATGATTGTAATGAAGCAAACGGACCTCAATTGCACTGTTTGTATTTTTTGACTTGGTGCTGTTTGAAACTGGTAATGTATTTTTTTTTTTACAGATTTTTATGAATAAAGTATATTTTGGAAATTAAAAAAAAAAGCTAAAGAGGAGAAAAGCACCAACGGAGAGAAGAATATGCAGAAGGAAAACAGACTGCAATAAAGGGTGAGAGATGAGGCATGCTGGACTGGGGGGAGAAAACATCAAAGGAAGATCAAACAGATTGGGGCTCTTTTCTGTGGAAAGCAGAAGACTGAGGGTGACCTGATAGGGGTCTTTGAGATTATGATGGGGTAGATGTAGAGATGATGTTTCCACTAGTGGGGGAAGACAGTGGCATAGAGGTAATGTCACTGAACTAGTAATCCAGAGGCCCGGGCTCATGCCTGGGAACACTGGTTCAAATCCCACCATGGCAGCTGGCGGAATTTAAATTCAACTAATTAATAAATTCAATTACTTAATAAATTCAATTACTTAATAAAAATCTGGAAATGAAAGCTAGTCTCAAGAATGGTGCCATGAAACTAATCGATTATTGTTTAAAAACCCCATCAGGTTCACTAATGTCTGCCGTCCTTACCTGGTCTGGCCTACGGGTGACTCCACACCCACAGCAATGACTCTTAACTGCCCTCTGAAATGGCCTAGCAAGCCACTCAGTTGGCAAGGGCAATTAAGGATGGGCAACAAATGTTACCCTTGCCAGCGACCTCCACATCCCAAGAAAGAATTTTAAAAAAACTGGGGGCTAAAATATAAGATAGCCACTAATAAATCTAGTGGGGAATTCAGGAGAAATTGCTTTACCCAGAGAGTGGTTAGAATGCAGAGCTCGCTACCATAAGGAATAGTTGAGATAAATAGCATAGATGTATTTAAGGGGAAGCCAGATATGCACATGAGAGAAAAAGCAATAAAAGGATATGTTGATAGGGTTAGATGAAAAAAGTATGAAGGAAGCTCATGTAGAGCTTAAGTGCTGGCATGGACCTGTTGGGCTGAATGGCCTGGTCTGTGCTGTAAATACTTAGCAAACTTTGTAAATTTGGTGGATTAGATGGAGTAATGTTAGAGGAAACGCTCCCAGGGGCTCTACACCAATCGTGGTCTAACCTGCACGTTTTTACTTGAAGAAAACACAGTTTACCCAAACGTAATCGAATTTCATTTTTCCGAACATAAAGTTGTATTAGAACTGGATATAAAAATATCAGATTCCAGTTGAAAGGAAAACCTAACGGTTCTAATTGCCTGTTTTATCCGAAGAAATGCTGGTGTAGGGTTGTAGCTTTATGGGATCTGCTGTGGATGAGTTTAACACACAGCAGCTCATTCCCATCCCCCTCCCCCATATTTAATTTCTTCCTCAAAGGTTGGTTCTTCACACTACAAGTTGGAGCACTTTTCACAGGTTGTATTATTCAGCTTTGCATCTGGCGACAATACTGAGCTCCAAAAAGTTCAGGTCGCACACCAGCCTCACAGAAGCATCATCACTCACAAGTGAGAATTCTATTCCCCTCACTTTGTCTCTCGATGTTCACATATTTGCATAATCAGTGCATGTACTGCGATATGATTGGTGACCTTGAATAGTCAGAAGTGAGTGATCATCCAACACCCACCAGGCCAGTTCCTCATGGGTTTCGAGGTGCTTTTACATCAGAAGAGTTCAGCTGTCAGCAAATACTGGCTTCTCCTGCAATCAGCCACACTTGCAAATATAAATAGTCTGGTCTTCATTCCCCCATAGGAGAAGAGACCCACTTTTTTTTTTAATAGTATGCATTGCGGTCCACTCTCTGTTCTAAAGTAGACTTGTGTAACTAAATTTATTTGCTTCTAGCCTTGAGAATTATGGGTCTCCAGCTTCTAACAGTTCTTCAGCATCTTAGATAGTAGTAACTGAGAGAAGGGAGAGCAGAGATGCAACAACTCACCAAGGCTCCTTAGACAGCACCTTCCAAACCCGCGACCTCTACCACCTAGAAGGACAAGGGCAGCAAATACATGGAACACCATCACCTGCAAGTTCCCCTCCAAATCACACACCATCCTGACTTGGAACTATATCATCGTTCCTTCACTGTCGCTGGGTCAAAATCCTGGAACTCCCTAACAGCCCTGTGGGTATACCTACCCCACATGGACTGCAGCGGTTCAATAAAGCAGCTCATCACTACCTTCTCAAGGGCAATTAGGGATGGGCAATAAATCCTGGCCTAGCCAGCGATGCCCATATCCCATGAATGAATTTTTAAAAAAGAGAATGAAGGACACCGGTCTCCAGTTAGGTATCTCAGGGCATGACGCCCAACAAACATGGTTATAGAGTCAGAGTTATACAGCACAGAAACAGGCCCTTCAGCCCAATGCGTCTGCGCCGACCATCAAGCACCCATCCAATCTAATCCCATTTTCCAGCACTTGGCCTGTCGCCTTGTATGTTATGGCGTTTCAAGTGCTCATCTAAATACTTCTTAAATGTTGTGAGGGTTCCTGCCTCTACCACCCATTCAGGCAGTGTGTTCCAGATTCCAACCACCCTCTGGGTGAAAACAGTTTTCCTCAACTCCCCTCGAAACCTCCTGCCCCTTACCTTAAATCTATGCCCCTGGTTATTGACCCCTCCGCTAAGGGAAAAGCTTTCTTCCTATCTATCCTATCAATGCCCCTCATAATTTTGTATACCTCAATCAGGTCCGCCGCCCCCCCCTCCCCCCCCTCTCAGCCTTCTCCGCTCCAAGGAAAACAACCCCGGGCCTATCCAGTCTCTCTTCATGCTGAAATGCTCCAGCCCAGGCAACATCCTGGTGAATCTCCCCTGCACCCTCTCCAGTGCAATCACAACCTTCCTATAGTGTGCTGACCAGAACTGTACACAGTACTCCAGCTGCGGCCTAACCAGTGTTTTATGGTTGCATTCCTAAGATTCCAGATAGTAGTCAGGGTTCAAACGTTTGGGCTAAGATGGGCTTGGCACTCCTCGGGATTGCTGGTACTTAATGCTCCGGATATAAATGAAACTATTTTTTTTTTAAATAGAGATTTCACTTACTTCATTGAACAAAGGAATATGTTTATTTAACAACTGAGTGACAATGGCATTGCACTATCGCAAGGGGTGGAGTTAGTGTTGCCAACTCTGGTTGGACCTATTCCTGGAGATTTGATCATTTGATCTCCCACCTCCAATTGCCAAACAGCCATATAAATAATAAAAAGGTAGTCAAAGGAATTAAGTAAGAACCAAACCATTTTCTTTACATGTCCCATGGTTTGTTTTCCTGGGTTACTTGCAGTAGTAACCAGGAGATTAAGTTTCAATTCCTGGGGACTCCAGGACAACCTGGAGGATTGGCAACCCTAGGAAGAGAGAGCTAAAGATGAAGGATGGGGAGACCACAGTTAAATGCAGATTTGGTTAACTTTTTGCACAGCACAGCCACAGCAACATCTTCCAATGCTGTTTGCTGCTGCTGCCAGACTCAAAATGGCAACGCAGTTGTGGTCACAGTGAGTCAGTTTTGGCCGAGTGCTGCCATACAAAATTGGCCAACCTCAAAATGGGGGGAGCACGAGCCCTTCTGATCCCCTACTGGCTCCACCACTGTCTATGTCCCATCTATATCGGAAGTCAGTAGTATACTGACAGCAGTGTTAGATCTTGGTGAACAAGTGAAGCTCAGTTAAAGAGCATCTCTTTTAAAGTGCAAAGTAGTTCTGTCATAACTGGAACATTCTGCCAAACTCAAATGCATGCATAGATTAAATTTTACGAGCAAATACTTAACTGCTCAACAGAATTGACACGAGAACAAGATTACAGTCTTAATCCCTCATTATATCCTTGTCTGCATCATTCCATCATTGGCACCCATTATACTGTAGTGAAGTGAAGCAAAACAAAACGGCAGAATGATGTCAGGCCAGATTACAAAAGTTGCTCTGGTTTGACCATGAAAGTGAAGTTGCACAGAGCAGAGAACCGTATGCCTGAAAACACTTTGCCTCAGGTGCTGGAGTAGATTCCAGACCTCTGATATAATTAACATCCCTGGAATGCAGTTACTTTTCATGCTGAACAAGGTATATTAAATGTCCACACAATGGGAACTTTAACCCCTGACTGGCAATTGATTTTGACAAAAGGCCTTGTATGCTTTGCTTCCGTAATGAAATATGGTTGATGTTTTATTGGGTTACCTAATGTATGTGAAACCTTTTCCATTTGATTACCCTCATTCAGCGAAAATGCAACAGTGCCTAGCAGCAGGAAAGTAACATGAAATGAAAGAACTTACTGCAACACTATCTACTGGTTCACTTATGGTTCTGTCAGTTACAGGAGCAATGTGGATGCATTAAAACTTTAACCACCTTCACTTTCCAGGTGAAGTGAAACATAATTTGCCTCTAAGTTGATTAAGGGTACGCAATCGCACAGCATTTTGGATTGGAAGTTAAGTCATTCAAACTCCAACCACCAGAATCTCAGTGGTGTTCTGCATGACCCATTACTGTGAGTAAATGACTTACCTCAGGCGATGGATCTGCAACCAGTGTCAATCTGATCCCGTGCCAGCCCAATCTGATGACCATACCATAATTTCAGTCTTTACTTGCTTGCCTGCCCCTTGCCTAGCAACTGTCCACTTTCTGTGGTTGGTGACTGTGTGTTTTGAGTGAGAACAATGCATTTGCCCTCGCAGACATACACAGTGTGCACGTATGCATACGTGGAAGAAAAACAGAACATTTTGGGTGCTGAAGCAGCCGAGCATAAACAGCAGTGACGCTTATTTTGGACCACCCGTGGGCATGGATTATGGCACCAATGCACACATACATGAACAGGATTAGGCCATTCAGCCCCTTGAGCCTGATCTATTCAATTACATCATGGCCGATAAAATTAAAAAGTTTGAATTGAGTTTTGAAGTGTTGAAGCATCTTTTTTCTTTGCATTTCTTTTTTCAAGGGTAAATTTCCAGAAGATCACCAACAGGAACTTGTATTTAACACAGCAAACATGCCTCAGGGTGTTTCACAGAGGTACAAGAACGAAAAGGAGAGATTAGGAGGGGTGACCAAAACTATGATCATATGGGTTTTAATTAAGCTGTTAAAGGAAGGTGAGGAGGTTGCGGAGTTTAGGGAATGATGGTCAGAGCCTGCTGACTAGGGGCTGAAGATACGCATGCCAATGTTGGGGCAAAGGGAAAGAGAATGGCAAGGAGCCAGCTTTCAGTGAAGCGGAGAGTCTGGATGAGGTATGACTTTCAACACAAGGATAAAGATTATGTATTTGAGGTGGAGGGTGAGCAGCCCTGTCAGTCACAGTCAGTGAGGACACAGGCAATAGGTGAACAGTACATGGTGTACCCAAGGATACGGGCAGCAGAGTTTCAGATGAGCTGAGGTTTACAGAGCACGGAGAATGGGAGGCTGGACAAAAAAGAGCATTTGAATAGTCAAGTCTGCAGATAACAAGGGGATGATTGAGAGTTTCGTCAGCAAATGGCTTGAGGCAGGGGTGGAGGTGGGCACTGTGAAAATGTTTCCACCAGCAAATAAAAATTATTATGCACTTGTATCTTTATCTTTTGTATAAAACATCACATGCCATTAGTAAGAACATTTTGCACATATCGGTTACACTTCAGGCACCACCATGCAGATGTGTGGTGTGTGTGCATCATGCTTTGAAAAAAAATGTAAGCAGGAAAACCAGTCGTTTCCAATCATTGAGAAACATCGCCAGCAACAGAGAATGCCCTCTCGATGACCTCAAGCCAACCCCAAGAGCAATTAGCCTCTAAGTGAGCTCAAAGTACTCAATTACAACAACTAGGCTGTGTGATCTGAAAGGAAATGGTTACCTGGCACACAGATGCACCTTTGCAACATAATGAGATATTATGTACTGTATGAAATATGTTCCTGTTCTTAGAAGAAAGCCTATTCTCTGGCTTAACCATAAACTATGCCACAGGTAGTCCACTAGTCTTAACTAAAGCCTAAACACAAGCTCCTTAAAAAGTTAGGTCATTTTCCCATTTAAACAAGAATACAACTACCACCAAAGGCAGCTCGCAGAGTTTTTATGGTCAGTGCTTAATGACTGCTTATATGAAAAGTCTTGAACCGAGGCAGCTCATTTCAACAGTTCCACCAGCCTGGATTTGAAAACAGCCCATTAACAATCCTAAACACCACAGCCTGTATTAAAGTCTTCTGATTCTGTTCCACCCACAAAACAAATCACAACATCCGGAGGCAAAATCTGTTCAAGCGGTGAATTTCAAACTTTGAGTACAATACAACAATGTGTATTTATATTGTGCCTTTAATGTAGAAGATCATCTCAGGGTGCTTCACAAGATCATTACCAAACAAAATTCAACACCGAGTCACTTAAGGAGATATTAGAACAGGTGATTGAAAGCTTGGTCAATGAGGTTAAGTTTTAATGATCGTCTTAGAGGAGAGAGGGGTTTAGGGAGGGAATTCCAAGTGTTAGGGCCTAGCCAGTCAAAAGCAAGGCTGCCAATGATGGAGCAATTAAAATTGGGGATGTGCTGGAGGCCAGAATTGGTGGAGCGCAGAGTAGAGCATGGCTACCTGACCGGGCCCGATGACATGTGTCAGGTTAGGTTCGGGTCGGGTCGGGTCAGCTCGTTCTTCCAGGTCCGGCATTCAGGCTCAGCTCGGGTTGGGCTGGGTCGGACACAGTGACAGCCAGGACGCCGAGGCAGGTAACGTGCATTTGGACTCTGCACTAAGCGATTCCATCCAAGGCAGAGCACAACCTCTTTAATATAATCAATTTTATGCCGGTGGTCGGGTTGGGTGTGTGAAAAAATCCAAGGAATCGGGCCAGATCAGACTTGGGTCGGATGTGGTTCTGTCGGGCTTGGGTCGGGTTTCATTTGCAGACCCGAGCAGGCCTTTAGCGCAGAGATCTTAGAGGGTTGTAAATGCTGGAGGAGGTTACAGTGATAGGAAGGAGGCAGTCCCTGGATGATTTTAAAATTGAGGCTCTGACAGACCAGGAGCTAACGTAGGCCAGCGAGCACAGGGGGGGACGGGTGTGTGGGAGGCAGCTGAGTTTTGAATGAGCTCAAGTTTACAGAAGAGCATTGGAAATGCCGAGTCTAGACTATTCCACAGGGTTACAAATAATCTGCCGTCTGGGTTTTCAGAATGGACAACTGTGAATATTTCTGGCTCAATTTTTCCACAATTAGTGCTGGAGTTCACAAACTCTCTGACAAAATTTTCAGATTGCCCCATGACCTCAGGGGGATAGTTCTACGAAAATGTCATGTCGACAGTTTCAACCAAATGTCAGAACTGAAACTTGATTGTTTCTTGAACCAATGCCTGCTTCTGCTCATCAGGGATGCACAAGTCAGATTACCACTCGGTTTACTGTGGCCCAAACTTTGCTACATGATACGAGTTAAAAGGTAATGAAAACATTTCCCCATTGAGGTGCAGCAGTCTGTCCTGTACTATGTAATTTACATGGTTTCAGCGGCTCGATCAGGGATTGTGTGGCACAAGCACATTTCAGCTTTGTAGTTGGCTCACTGAATACTATTTCATAAGGTACTTCCATTCTCTGAATTTTCAGTGAATGAAACAATTTTGCACTGTATGTACTAACGTCAAAAGGATGAAGGCAATTTTACTGCAATTTAGCACCAGTACTAATTAAGACCTACAGTGGAGCTGCACCTGCAACATCAACCACCCAGGATTCTACATGCCAACAACGTTCTCACCTGTACCACCTATTCACCTTGGCATGAAACCAGCCTGCTTCCAGGAATTTGCCTGGGGGAGGGATGGATGCACTTTACACAAAACAGCAGATGGTCTAGCGGTTGAATTACAGATTCACGTGAGATCTTTCAGGTATCTTGGAACCCAATCACTGTTAAGAGTTCAGGTTTATTACCCACTGATATGACAGGGACAAAATATAATTTGGTTATATTTCTACCTTCATCATTAAAGATTACAGCAGGTAATCAATAAGAGGAGTTCAGGGCCTCAGTGAAATGCTTTTTTTTTTCCTCCCACCACCTCCTGAAGGCACCAATTTCCTGTTTGGGTTTCACAGGTGCCACACATATCATTGAGCACCTCACTGGAGTGGCCATCGTTCATGTGTGTGAGCCTTGACAGAGTGTCAGCAAACTGTTCGATCACAGGGCCATCACGGTCAAATCCAAATCTGTCCTATCCTCACATTTACTTACAACCAGCGTTGCTGGATAATGATCAGGGGTAGAAATCCTAGTCAATTCTCGGTTCCCTGATCCTGACGTGTTGAGGTTAGTGTAGCTACAATCAGCTAATGCCATAATTGAGGACTGAACCTGGAACTTCAGCAGTCTTTATTGGCTTGGCTACTCACATGAATGAAAATGCACAGTGATCAGGGACCACTCATTGAAATGATTAATATCCTGAACTAATACCTGGCCCGTCTTGAAGTTGTTTGAAATTAAGCTTTGCAATTTAACATGGTTCACAGTATAGTCCTGGCACAAGGAAAGCTGTTTCAACTGATGCTTGGGATCACATTGCTGATTCTGCCACCCTATTCCTCCTATTTCAATACCTCCTGATTTGTTTATTAGCACCAAAATTGTGTTTTAAAAAAAAAAAGATGACCAGTCGACTTGCTACCACCTTGCCTGCAATACCTATAAGCCTGGTTAATAATTAGTAACTGGTTTACTTTCTCACAATGAAAGCAGCTGCTGTGTGTAGCTTTGAGTGAAATTACATGAGCACAATATAAAATAAATACAGGAAGGCCAAGTAATATTGGAGGGAATGCTTAAAACTGAAAAAAAAACTAGTTCTTGTATAACACGGTTCATTTTGGATCTGTTGCTTTTTCAGCATCCAGACCAACTTGTAAACACATTCTGTGAATCAATGATCACGCGATTAAGATTATTTGTCACTTCAAACAGTATTTTTAATCATTGAAATGTCGCTCCCAGTCAATGACTGCAGTTTCATTCTGGGCTTCCTGTATTGTTGACGTTGTAGTTCCGGTTCATTCAGAATACCTCATTTATGGATTTCCTCTACTTTTTCTCCGACATGTGAATTTTGACACTACTTACTCCCTGTTCAGTGTTGTACCTTCCACCAGCTAACGCTACATAGTTGTCAAACTTACATTATATGCAAACAAATGATAACTTCTCTGGAATCTAGAGTTGCTCATGAACACCATCATTATTCCACATGAACTGTGAAATTTACCATTTAAAAAGTGGGAACAGTAGTTGAAATATTCTGTAAAAAGTAAAAACCAGTTGCGGCTATCCAAGCATCTCTCATTTTCATCTTTTTAGTTACATCGTTAAAATGGAATGAAGAATGTCACCACTCCAATAAATAATTACTGCTAATTTGCAGGACGTGGCAAAGATCTTCAGAAGCACTCATTTAATGAGGCACTCATTTAGTAACGCCTCAATTAACCTCACAAAGAACTCATTCTTTCACTGAGGAGGCAGGCCGAGTTGTCAGCAATTTTTAATCAAATATCTTTTGTTTTTAACTAGAGCTAGAGGTTTATTGGGTTAATACGTGCACTGTAAAGGCAGCATGACCCTCCCAAGAGACTAAAGCTCTCTTGTAATGACATCAGTGCAACATTATTACATTATACTCCAAACGGAGTTGGGGTGTTGCATGGAAAAGATAAACATGAATAGTTTGGAGATCAAAGAAAAGATACCATCAACACAGTGAGTGACATACCATAGCAGAACAGAGCAACAGCACCCATCCTAAACACACATTGCATTACTACCACTGTGACAAGCAGTAAATTCATGCATGAAGTTACAAGGACTATTTTTGTGCATACTTAATTACAATTGCTGCAGAATTCTGTGGAATTTATAAATTTGTTCTTCAGTATTGGTAAACATTGATCTGAATTTTCATACTTTCTCACAAAATCCCAAAGATTTGAACAAGACTTTTAATCCCAGAGATCACGATCACAACTTTTATTTTGACAGTCAAGCAAAGCAGGCAAAAGAGAAAGTCAAGCATGAATGTTGATGGACCTCATGGTAGAT
Source organism: Heterodontus francisci (assembly GCF_036365525.1). Lineage (NCBI taxonomy): Eukaryota > Metazoa > Chordata > Chondrichthyes > Heterodontiformes > Heterodontidae > Heterodontus > Heterodontus francisci. Next base: position 20,241,344 of record NC_090402.1, read on the forward strand.
GTTATATAATAGATAACAACTGGATCATTTTAGTGTAATTGAGGCTACTGTTTTATTTTCGAGGGCCACTTCAGGTCCATATTTGTCCAGTGTATTGTTCAGTTGATGGGCCTAATTTTTACTTCCCGCTGTCCCTCAAACTGAACTCAGTGACAAAGTTCTTTGCAATGGTTCTTTAGCTTTTTGTAGGCTTGGCTTCACACCTACCTGGAGTTCGATGGCATATTGTACAAAGACCACAGGTGCAACATCACCAGACCTTTGCACAGGTTCGGGGTTTTCCGGCGGGCTCTTAAAAAAAAAAGTCTGAACCTGCTGGAAAACCCCAAATTTGTCTGAAGTTGGGAAACTGTTGTTCCTGCGCCCAGCACCTGTCAGCTGTGAAACTGATGTGCGATTAAAAAAACACTTACTAACCACAAAGCTGCTGTGCTGAGTGTTCCTGCTGTCTGCAGCTGTTAGAGCAAGAGAAAGAGAGAGAGAGAGAGAGAGAGAGATTGACTACCTGTGCAAGCAGAAAAGTGCCAGGTATCTCACTAAATCAGTGTCCAACATAGTGACGAGAAAGTAAGGCAATAAATTATCCTTCTCATTTAAAGCTTCTTCACAAAAATGCACATTTGTTGTTGTCTTGATTAATAGTAAGATAATTTTTAATGCCTTTATCTTTCCAAAATTGTCTCACTGGCCCCCTATGCAAGACATAAATTATAATGTGCCCCCCCCCAACCACATGAAAAGGTTGGACAACCCTGCTCTAGCAATTTGTGCATTTAAGGTGAACAGAATTAATGAGCATGTTTCCTATGGATAACTGGAATGGAGCCTGTGTTGAGATGAACAGCTATGCACAAGTTATATAATCTGAGTGACTAATGCAGAGAATCCCTAGTAAATGCCACTTTAAGTTGACACTGAAGACTTTCAGATAGGACAAGCACTCTTCGAGGAAATAGCATATTGCATTATTTATAAACATCCGTTGCTTTAAAAATGCAACAATTGAACTGAACTGCAAAGTTTTAGCTGCACTAATTTGTTGGCCCATATATTTTAAATGCAATTGTTTCCCATCAAGCAATTTCTTCTTGATAAAAAGTGACTAACGGAAAAGAATAATCCTTTAAACCCAAAAACTCAATAGGTTTTTTCCTGCTACTGTTCTATAGGGAGGTCTTAGCATCAAGAGGGGACAATTTAGTGATTACCAACTGACCTGGGGCATTACTAACAACAGTAATCTTCTCAGTAATTGCCTGGGCACATTTCAGGACTGTAGACAATATAGGCAAAGCTTTCTAGGACTTGGGTTGAAGGAGTAAAATATTCTAGATCATTTTAAAACTGTCAAGTAGCCTGACTGCTTTCCAAAACACGCCATCCACACGATTAGAAAGTTAGCCAGTAGCAGCGCCCTCAATCTGTCCACTGCTGCTGCCATTGACATAATTAGTCTTTAATATTTGACTATCTATACTTACTTTGAGCTTGTTTCAAGTACTACAATAACAATTTGCATTTATATAGTGCTTTCAATGTCATATTAATCAGGGTGCAGTAACCCTATTACAACTGATCCAATGAAAGTAAAAGTTGGGAATAAAATCAATAACTAAACAAAGTTGTGTACAGTGGCACTACACCTGTTAACCCTCAAATATCTGCATTTTCAACTCAAGTTATAGAACAAAAACTAAGTTTTGTTCTGCCTTGTTGGGTCATGATTTTGCCTTCACCATTTTCTGCTTTCAATGCTGAGAAAGGACTGCCCAAAGATCTGATTTACTTTGGTGTGTTTCTGGGAGTGTTTCTACACTTTAAAAAAAAATATTTAAACCTGAAATCACAGCAGCACAAAAATATTAAATACAAAAGCAAGATACTTACAATAATACCACTATGACAAGTTACGAAAAATTAAACACAGATATCTGCCTCTTTTATATCCACTTCTCCATGTTGCTTATCTCCTTCTGTGAGCCCAGTTTCTTTGAGTTATGGCTGACTTTTTATCGCCAGGAATCGAGTTACATGAATTTGCATGGTGCTGTGTGGGTTAAAATCCAGTCAACTCAATTCCCTCGTGCCTCCAGGGCGTCAATGCACCAATGCCAACATACAAGATTCTTCCTGGGGCCAATATTCACACAAAGGAGTGATGTATGCAATGAATTTTAAATGAGCTCCTTACTTTTGAGTTATGTATATTGTAGTTTCGAGCAGAGAGATCCACCATTGACATGCTGTTCTCCCTTCGCCAGCTACAGGAGAAATGCCGAGAACAACAAATGCCCCTCTATGTTGCTTTCATTGATCTCGTCAGCAGACGTGGTCTCTTCAGACTACTAGCAAAGATCGGATGTCCACCAAAGCTATTAAGTATCATCACCTCATTCCATGACAATATGAAAGGCACAATTCAACATAGCGGCGCCTCATCAGACCTCTTTCCTATCCTGAGTGGCGTGAAACAGGGCTGTGTTCTTGCACCTACAGTTTTTGGGATCTTCTTCTCCCTGCTGCTCTCACATGCGTTCAAGTCTTCAGAAGAAGGAATTTTCCTCCACACGAGATCAGATGGCAGGTTGTTCAACCTTGCCCGTCTAAGAGTGAATACCAAAGTACGGAAGGTCCTCATCAGGGAATTCCTCTTTTCTGACGCATTAACATCTCACACTGAACAGTGTCTGCAGAGGCTCATCGACAGGATTGCAGCCGCCTGCAACGAATTTGGCCTATCCATCAGCCTCAAGAAAACAAACATCATGGGACAGGACATCAGAAATGCCCCATCCGTCAAGATCGGCGACCACGCTCTGGAAGTGGTTCAAGAGTTCACCTACCTAGGCTCAACTATCACCAGTAACCTGTCTCTAGATGCAGAAATCAACAAGCGCATGGGAAAGGCTTCCACTGCTATGCCCAGACTGGCCAAGAGGGTGTGGGAAAATGGCGCACTGACACGGAACACAAAAGTCCAAGTGTATCAAGCCTGTGTCCTCAGTACCTTGCTCTACGGCAGCGAGGCCTGGACAACGTATGTCAGCCAAGAGCGACATCTCAATTCATTCCATCTTCGCTGCCTCTGGAGAATCCTTGGCATCAGATGGCAGGACCGTATCTCCAACATAGAAGTCCTCGAGGCAGCCAACATCCACAGCTACTGAGCCAGCGGCGCTCGAGATGGCTTGGCCATGTGAGCCGCATGACAGATGGCTGGATCCCCAAGGATACACTGTACAGCGAGCTCGTCACTGGTATCAGACCCACAGGCCGTCCATATCTCCGCTTTAAAGACATCTGCAAACGCAACATGAAGTTCTATGGACAACCATAAAGGCGGGGCTAAAATATGGCGAGTCGAAGAGACTTAGCAGTTGGCTGGAAAAAAGACAGAAGCGCAAGGGGAGAGCCAACTGTGTAACAGCCCCGACAACCAATTTTATCTGCAGCACCTGTGGAAGAGTCTGTCACTCTAGAATTGGACTTTATAGCCACTCCAGGCGCTGATTCACAAACCACTGACCACCTCCAGGCGCTTACCCATTGTCTCTCGAGACAAGGAGGTCAAAGAAGAAGTAGTTTCATCTAAATTCAACAATGCTCTCCATGTGTTTTTTCAAATACATATCTATGTAAAGGTGCTGGGCAGCGAGTTCCTGGAAGCTGCTCCTGATGGTGTTGGGGTACGCAGTATTATCTACAGTGGTCTCAAACCCACCGTCCCCACGGATGCTGGTTTTGCAATTTCAAAGCAGATTGTGGCTTTAGCTATGAATACACAACAAGACCATAAAAGCTATGATGAAGATGCCCAATTTTGTAATATTTCACTCTGCACACCTCTGCCCACAACTAAATCCTACCTCAAGAATGGCAACAGAAGACAAATCTAAAAGTTTAAGTCAGATGGAAATCTTCTGCTTGCCTTTTCAATTGAAATCAGTAAACAAAGTAAAACGGTAACCAAGAAAAAAAACTAGAGATTGAAAAAACAGATCACATTAATAGATATAAAAATATGGAAACTAAAACTTTGAAATTCACTAACTGCAAGTTATACATTTGTACTTGGCTTTTCTCGCTGGCTATAAGCAGATATTCAGATTGAGGCTAATGGTGCAAAAGCAAGTCACCTCATTAGCCATTTTCTATAATCAATTGGTGACTTCTTTGCACCATGATCCAGGTTACTTTGTTAACTGCTGTCTCACTGACACACACGAATTATACCAAGGTTTTCACTCAACGTGATAAATTTACATCGGCATGATGTATGAACTGCTTTAGGGAAGTTTAGCAACAACAGTTTCACTTCAGTTGGGATATAAAGCAAATCATAGGTGTCTGATCAAAAACAAATAAACCGTGCCAAATATCTGCTTTCAATAAGCATCAGAGGAAAAGTGTTTCATTAAATATGGGCATATTCACACACACGCACACATGTACTGTATCTGCACCATTTCAAATGTGAAGGGAGTACAAAGAGGTATAACTGTAGCCAAATATATGGAGAGCTAGGTGGGAGGCTCAGACCATTTCTAATACAATGCTGTTGGACTGGGTGTGCTGGATGTATCTTTTTTTAACAATAAAGATACAAGATTAAAAAGGATCGACATTTCTCAAAGCACTGAGCTGAACCACATGTGTGTGTCTGTCAATGCATAAAAAGGAGGAAAACCTGAGGGAATAATAGTAACTTTGCACTTTTGGGAAAAACAAAAATGTGTGGTCTGGAAATTTTAAGTCATTGTGATTAAAATCACTAAACAGCTCCAATATATAAAAACAGTATTTTAGAAAAAAAAAATGGCATAACTGTTCCCATCATTAAATCTATGCAGCACTTATTGTTCATATTTTCATCTTTGTTTTGTTTAATTCTACATTGCCCTTTTTATTTTTCGTTCCTCACTGAGCTTTCCTTTCCTTTCAAAAATCCTAGTTAGGCTACTTTTTTTAAATTTTATGTTTCAGTGTCTGTTGTTTTCTACTGAACTGAAACTCAAACAGCCTGAACTTTGTCAACCAAGAGTGGTAAGCTGGTCGCTGATCTTACTGACTGACAAATTGGCATAGAGGGAAGGAGGGCGGAAAAGAAAATAAACAGTGGGTGGACTGAGTTAACAACGGGACAAAAAAGGGATACAGCCAGAGGAGTAATCAGATAGCCGCAACAGGGACAAGACATGACTGAAATAGTAGGAGATATAGCCAGGAGAAAGGTCGGAGAGTCACCCTTGAATGAGGTAAAACCCAGAAAGAGCTCAGAGAACCAGAAGAGAGAAACTGGGGCATCAAGAAACACTGCCAAGCAGGCCAGATACAGCCAGAAGAGAGAGATATAAATCAGGCTCGTACAAGTTCAATGGAGCAGCATTTTGCAGAGAAAGCACAAGGCGATGATAATTGAAAAGTGTGTGGGATTGATTTCCCCATTCTGCTCAGCAGGATCTCACCTGCAGCGCAGGGGAGCAAATGAGATGGGCGGGGGATGGGGCATGGGGGCTATGACTTTAAATTTGGATGGCCATTGGGTGGTGTGATGTCACTGCTTGTCCAATGCCACCAGTGGGATGCCCGATTGATTCTGGTGGTGATAAAAACAGCACGCTGCATGCACTAAATAATTACTGACAGACAGTTCAGCAATTTGGTGAGGGAATGGGGAAAATTGGGGGAGGATCTAAAATTTAGTAGTTTCGAGCTGAGCTAGCAGGCACAACTTAAGGTGTAGGCGGATCAGGAGATACTGGGAGGAGGGGACCTGTGGAGTGAAGGGTAGCAGGTGGGATTACATTTGTTCATGCTCCTACTGGTCCCAGAAGAATTGAAGAACTTGACGGTGATTTTCTTTGGGAGCAGTCTCCAGAGACCAGGACCAGTGGTTACACCACTCTTTGTCTGATTCCACTGGCAGAATGGCATGATCCACCCAGTGGAAAGCTAAAGTTTCATCGTGGTCTTAAATACATCAGATATATATGTCAAAAATACCACCTTTTCCTATCCAACACCCTTAAACGTGTTGTCGCTTCCCAAATCTATGCTCATCTTTCCCATAATTCCATATTTGAATTTTTTGCCCCTTCAACCCCTGAGGTTTTTGTGGTACTGGCAGCAAATGGCCCAAACTGTGAACATCTCTTCAGGCCACTTGGTTGATCTGCAAGCTTCAGCAATGTAGGAAGGTACATTCTTCCCCTTTAGTCAGGATCAATTTTTTTCTCCCTCCCTTCCTCCCTCCGTGTATGTTGAAACACAATCGCCAGAAGTATAAGCGTGAATGTCAAGTGTAATTTAAGATTTGAACTTGGCTGTCTTTGCTCTGGGGTCTAATTACCAATGCACCCCAAATAAATACTTATACACAAAGAAGAAACATAGTAATACTAAAACTATAAACATTTTCAAGTAATGTGAATGATTTATGCATGAGAGAGAGGAGAGTTTGATGGCATCCACAGGAATTATCTGTTTAAGAAATCTTGATGAGAATTCTAACCTGATAACATTACTATTGTTTATATACTTAGAAGGTAATGACAACCTAAAGCTCTGATTAAACTGGAATGAATGCCATCATGGAAACAGACCTGCATATTTTTCTGTTCATTCATATTAAATGCACTTACTGTGTTTAATATATCTCCCCTGTTTAAAAACAGGAGAAAGAATGCACAACACCATTAAGTAACCTAAAATCTGACTCAATATAGGATCATAATTTTTTTTAAAGCCACTTTTGTTTAATTTGAAGAGCCCTCTCAGTATCTGTATCATTAGGCCACATATTTATCCCACTCCCCTTCACTGTCCCAGTTTGGATTGTATTCAAGAAAGCATAGCTGACATTATAGACTGACTAAGGGATTGCGTGCAGAGGTGGCTGCTTTCTCAGCCAACTCTTGAAAGAGTGCTCCATAAAAGCTTCACAGGAATTTTTTTTCTAAAAACAAAATGGTAGTGATTTTGGAGGGGATTTCTGGCAGATGTTCATTTGGAGATAAGTACTATGAAATTGCTGAAACTTAAAAAAGGAAAAAAAGTGAAAGCATCACTGTGGGGTGCTGGTATTTAACATTTTCACTGCAAAATCAAGCCATTTAAAAACATACTTGTTGATTGTAGTGCAGCATCGTCTAATGAGTGTGTTTTCTTTATTCGTTCATGGGATGTGGGCATTGCTGGCTAGGCCAGCATTTATTACCCATCCCTATTTGGAAGGTGCTGGTGAGCTGCCTTCTTGAAGCACTGCAGTCCTTGGTTCAAGACTTGTGTTAACAAGTGAAGCTAGACATTGGTGATTTCAATAGTGGTTTGTCTCCAATTGATGTTATTTTTAGCTTTCTTTATTGCGACCTCTCATAGCTCAATGCATAAATTCACTGTGCAGCTGACTACCAGGTCCCAGCTTCAATTTCCATTCTATTACCGAGGACACGAAAATTGCCTTCCGTGGCTCTGGGATAGGAAAGGGGATGGGCAGTAATTCTCATTGAAAATGCCTGTATTGATTTACTTGTGGAGTGTAGACTGTGATACCCTGGCAGAGTGTGAACAGTAATCAATTAGTCAGAGACTGCAATTTGAAAATATTGCAATTTTTTCAAACATGGGTGAGGATTTCTAAATTTTGTGGATGTATTTAACTTTGGTAAGGAATAGACGAATGGATTATTTTTTCGACCTTACACCTTTTGTAAGCATTAATAGTTAGGTACAAGGTTAGGTTGGAAACGCTAAGGTTGTTTTCCCTAAAGCAATGGCGATTGAGGGGAGATTTGATAGAGGTGTGCAAGATTATGACAGGCTTAGATAACTTAGACAAGGAAAAACTCTGCCCATTAACTGATGGTACAAAGACTAAGGGACACAGATTGAAGGTTTTGAGCAAGAGATTCAGGGGGAATGAGAGGAAGAACTTTTTTTTACGCAGCCAATGGTAATGACTTGGTGGTGGAAGTGGAGACAATCAATGATTTCAAAAGGAAATTAGATTGGCACTTGAAGGAAATAAACTTGCAGGACTATAGGGATTGCGTGATGGAGTGGGACTGCCTGGATTGCTCTGTGAAGAGTTGGCATGGACTCAATAGGCCAAATGGCCTACTTCTATGCCATAAATGATTCTAATAGCTCTCAATAAATGAGATTACAGAATGAATAAGTACTATCACTAACAACTGCAGGTGGAATGATGAAAAATCTCAATTGTCCCACATTTCTTGGACAAAATATACTATGAACTTCTGTCCATTATGTCCCATACATCTTCAATCCCTAATGAAGCTCAGAGACAGAAGATTTGCATCCTAGCTGTCAGAACAGGACTTGGTCCTAAATGGCTGGCAGCCCTGGCCTCAGTGGTAGCACTTGATCTCTTTCTACTATTGCCCTGTGCTGTTCTCCTTGGGTTTCTACAGGGTCATCGAGGGCATCCTCCTCCACCTCACTCCTAGACCACTGTGACTCAACTGCATCACAGAACATGGGGGCCTTCTGCACACCTGCCCGTCATTACTTAGGCAGCAAACTTTCTGTAATGCAACCAATCAATTGGAGCAAATGCCTGGGCCTTTAACTTGCTGTAGACTATTTCAAGCAGCATGTTAGTTCCTGCCCACCTCGTCCTCAAATGGGTGAACTGGAATCAGGGGCATTGCTTACACCCATAGCTCACCCTGTTCATTCGACATTGAGAAGCACGAATCACATACCATACTACTATTGCTTGAGTGGAAAATCTGGCATAATGGTCCTATTTACATGAAAATTTCATATTGCAATTAATTTGCTGTGGAACAGCTTTTAGTGTTTTGGTGTCAAATGCCAAAATTGTATGAGGTGCTTGTTAAATAACATGTTATTAAGGTCGTAATTTACGTTTGTTGACTACAGCACATATTTTGTTTCTGTTTGCATTGTATCCAAGGAAATAGCCAAAAGATCCATTTAAGGATTTGAAATGTGATTCAGAGTTGTTTGACACAGAACTAATTGCTAATTACATGTTTCATGTATACACTGAATAGATGGAAAGTTTAACATTATAGAGCATTGTTCACATGTTCATTCTTGAATACATTTTCACTAGCAAACAAACCTGAGGAAGTAGAGATTTCACTTTTGTTACCAAACGCCTCAGGTCTGCACTGGCACAGATGTGATGGCCAAATGGCCTCAGTCTGTGCCGTAAGTTCGATGATTAGATCACTAACTTCAATTGTAAAACATTTTGCACCAATAATTTAATTGTATGAGGTATTTAAATGGGTTCTGATGAAAGGTTGACCTGAAACGTTAGCTCTGTCTCTCTCTCTCTCCACAGATGCTGCCTGACCTCCTGAGTATTTCCAACATTTTCTGTTTTTATTTAAATGGACAAACCTAGCAAAGAATTTAGAGGAAGAGATAGATTTTTGTTAGCTTAGGCTATTTAGAGATAGTCAGGTGAAATAAGTTGAGGTACAGTTCAGCCATGATCTAATTGAGTAGTGGAAGAGGCTTGAGGGGCTGAATGGCCTACTCCTGTCCTTAAGCGCCTGTGACAATGCCCCTTTAAAAGGTACAGTAATCACAATGACTGGTTAAAATTTGCCTCAAATCCACAAGACGCCAAATGCTATGTGTGTCAAATTTCATTTTACCACAGCCAACATATACAGGAACTGCAATTTCTCACCAAAATAAAAACAGCATCTTACAGCACAAAGTGCAGAGGGAATTGCAATTAAAAATTACTATCAAAGCAGTGCAGAGTTCATCTTAATTGTTGGAAGGAAGGAGAAGCAGTGCACCTACTGTAAGATTTTACTGATACAAGTATTGTGTGAAACAGTTAATAGCAGACACAGTTAGCAGGCTCTTTGTTTATCCTTCACATTTACTGACCTTTCTCCCACCACATTTGATATTATGTTCTACTTTCTTGTGTCAGTTTTCTCCACTCTCTCCTTGTAAAACTACAAATGCATCTGTAAAACGGTACATTCCCTCAGCTTACGAACTATATCTAAAATAAGTTTTAACGCAGTGTGGAGCAGGTCTTCTGCCCTCTACTGAAATATCTAATTTAAACTGTTGACATCTTCATTGCAAATCGGTTGCATATTTCTGTGCTGCTGTCAAAAGGCAAGGCTTTCCACCACAGCTCCTGCCAAAAACTCAGGGGCAGTCCACATCCCTTTAATTAGAGCTGACTGCTGTGACATCATTGCACTGAAGCTTTTCCTTGAGCCCGCCCACTGGTATCTGTGGTGGTGGAGGGAGGTTCTGTAGATTGTACATCTGCTCGTGCAGCTCTGAAACAGAGGGAGTGGAAAAAAAGAGGTCCCACACAAGACTTGCCTACGTGCTGCAATTTTACTTGGGAGCTCTGTTCAGAATGTAAATACATCACAAGAGGATCTAGCGTACCAGTCAGTTTGTCCTTCCCAAGTTATATGCTCAGAACTATGGAGATGACATGCTGGAGTTGAATGTTCTTCACACCAGTGCCATGCTGATGTTGCAGATAGTCTGGTGTGTCAGCAAGCCACAACCCAGACAGTGTGCTAACTCACTACCTTAATAGACTGCAAAAATTATCTTAACTAATTTTTTAAACGACATTCTTGCAGTAAATAGCGAAGACCGATGGTGTTGATAACATAAAGGACTCGTTAAGTGTCAATAGGAGAGTTCGGAATAAAGTATTATCAAAACTGTCTTTTTGGCATTTACTGCTTGGAACTGATACCTGGGCATCAAGTATTTGAAAGTCTTTGGTTTGACAAGAGAGCAGCAGTGATTTACACAGAGGAGAGCTTGGAGTCTTTGATAACTGTCACTCTGGGTGAGATGCTACACTTCACAAAGACATTTTGCCCAGTTAAAGAGCAGAGGCAAGAAAGCTGAGAGTAAGGACGACAAAACCGGCAACATCAAACTGGTAAGAAAGTCTGTTTCAGTACCTCCTTAGACTTGGAAAGAATTTTAAATGTCAATTGCAGAAGGAAACCAATTAAGGGTAGAATGTTTCTTTTGTTCAGAAAGCATGATAATTACCACTACAATTCAAATTGAGCTGCACTAATGTTTAAATCCAGACTTTTAACAACCTTCAATGCAGTGATCTTAAAAATGTCAATAAAACTAAATGACTTTCTTGCAAAACTTTCTCTTAAATGTAGGGTGACAATTAGTAATTCACTGAGACTTTGGGAACCAGAGCTAACAGTAACTCAACTCCCTGTGAAGGCTGAGTATATTGCGAGGGTTCTCATATTTATCATCATCCTTATGTCTAGTTTATTGGCCAACAAAATTGGCACCTTCTCTTTGTGCTCCTCAGGTCATATTTATATAGCAATTTTTACTGAAGTAGTAACTTTAACTAGTTGTTCACACTTTCTTTTTAAAGCCCTCAATTACACAACAAATACAGATATAAGAAGTCTGATAGTCAGATTGAGTAGTGACAAAAACTTATCTGTTTCTGAAAGTGAATTGTTACTTATATTTCAAGGTAACAGGAAACCGTGTGTAAAACTTCCATGCACAGCATCACTTTACACAGATTCAATTACTGCAGAAAAATTAAATGAGCTTCAAGTATAACAGACTCAGTTTAATATTGCTGACTATTTTTACATATTCCTTTAAGTACCCAATTGAGCTTCGCAAAATAAGCTTCTATTGAACAAAGTCTGTAATAACCAAGACAAGAGCCTACTTGTTTCAATATGTTTCTAACTGGGTTGAAGAGAGTGAAAATTGCTTTATAACAGAGTCTTAAAGAAAATAAAATGGAACACTATAGAGATGAAGAATTTTTCTTCCAAAGTGTTTGAAAGAGACGGTCCATGTTCTTTCCAACTGATCGGTAGCTTGCCCGTGACAGGAGACTTTAATGAGGTGCCCAAGAATGCCAAGAATGCCCAGCTAGTTGATCATTCTTAGGACACAGTCTCTTGGGCTGGCAGACACTTCTGACAAAACCTCGGTGATCAGACTTTGAATGAAACAAAAGTTTCTTTCTCCATGGTCACTGTGTGTGGGGGAAGAGGGAGGGGGCAGGGGGTGGAAGGGAAGGGGGAGGGGGAGGGAACGATAACTGACAAGATAGCATCAAACAGACAGAGAGAAAAAGAAACTTTGTTTCCCTGCCCTATTTTCTTATTGTACGTAAGGAGTTAAAGTGGTGGTTTCACATGAGGCACACTTTCCACAAGCGGGCTGACGTTGAGAAAAATCTTGGCAAGCTCAGTTGAGTGCTGTTGCTGAACTGAAAGAAAAACAAAAGGGCACACACCAGTTATCTCAGACCCAGGTAAACCCCACCCCCAGAACAATATCCAATGGGGAGGGTGGTGGTGGGTGGGCCCTGCCTGGGCCTTTGTTCAAAATCTGATGAGAGAGAAAAAAAATCCTTAAGCTTATTATTACCACAGACATGCTAAACGTTGGAGCATTTTAACTGCAGGTCAGGTTACCAGCACTGCATTACCTACGTCAGCCGTGTCCAAATGCAATTGCTGCAGAAACTCCACACAAAAGTCGTCAGAATGATTTAAAAATTGTTCTGCGGAAATACACAAATCGGTCAGGCTCCATTGTATAGTGCCCTGGATGTTGAATTTCATTTGCTTGGTTACATGAGGCCAACAGTTTATGATATTGCAGAGAGCTCCATATGTAAGCTCAGCAAAAGTGGTGCAGCCAGTGCAAATACAACAGAGGTAGCAATTTAGGTCATCTAACTTCATTGTATGCTAGCTATTAGTACAGGTGGTGCTGTTAAAAAGAGAGTGTTTGAAGAGTGACACAAATCTATATAAAAAATAAGCCTGTCAGAACCAACAAGGCCACCCAGAAATCAACTTGACTAACAAATAATAAACTATTAGAAGACCATTGCATAGCAACCAATGATCCAGTGACAGCTGATGCTTGCTCAGTAATGTCCATTATATCATCTTTAATTGACATGCAGAAGCTTTAACATTACCGACCGGGTGGCCTGCATAAAGTTTGACAACATCTTGTAGCTAAACATTGAATTAGTTGTTACGACTCAGCTTTTAAATTCCCCCACGTTATTCTTTATACACAGCCGAATGCTGTCATTTACTGTAAGTCCTAACTATTTGATACATGGTGTATACGTGGACAAGAAAATAAATTGGAAGCTTGAACAAAATTCTGCTTATGTTACAACAGGTACAACAACTACAACCTTAGCAGATTTTACATTACAGCGCGTTAACAGATTTCAACATTTCTCTTTCTTTTCTTCCACATACTCTGCTTTCTGTATCTGTTTTGTTGATCCTATCTCCTTGTAGAAAGAAAACATATTAACCGGATCATGCTGAACTTGAGCCCAAATTGATCCAATTGAGGTTCTTCCCATTTAGTTGGCAGCAAGTTAAAAATATTATTGGCACCAGTCAAACACACGCAGAGCCTGAAATAATGCACTACTTCATCGAAAGGGTCATTCCGCTGTGTGGTGGTGAACAATGAACAAACGTCACGAGAAGAAGTTTGCTGCAAAAAGAAAGAAAAGACCTCAACCGATTCCACCTTAGATCAGTTACCTATAAATAAAACTGAATTAAATGTGCAGCTGGATGTGATGCATCTGAGTAACACAGGCAACAGAGCACTGCACTCCAGACAACACATGGCTTTGGGTTAAGGTCAAACAGCACCAATGCCACTTTAAGACTGTTGGCTACTGTTGGGTGCAGGTTCACTATCTCATTCGGACATTTTGCTGGGACATGCCAACTTGAGAGAGAGAGAGAGAGAGAGAGACAGGGACAGAGACAGAAGACATCTGACACAGTTGGCTCACCTCTTACAATAAGATTATTTCAAGAGTATTGTTCATCAAATGAGTGTGTTACGATGAGGTCACTGAGATTTCCACAGACCCTTCCAGCCCCCGCCAGCTCAAGGAGCTGTGTGGTAGCAAATGATTCCCGCGACATAAATGGCATAAAATAGGGAGATAAATAAAACAGTGAGGGTAATAAGAGATACCTCAACAGATGCTTTACAAAACATTAAGTCAAAGGAAGCTGGTTCCCAGCAAATCTACACTGGGTGATTCAAATTGGTAATACTTTATAACAGTATACATACAAGGCAGCATGAAAAACATACATTGCTGCTTCCAACAACATGTCTTGATATAGTGCCTTTAACATCCCAAAGCACATCACAAATTTGATACTGTGTTACACAAGGAGATACTAAGGCAGATCACCAAAAACTTGGGCAAAGCAGTAAGTTTTAAGAGGGTCTTATAGGAGGAAAAAGCAGTAGAGAGGCAGAAGGATTTAGGGAGGGAACTCCAGAGCTTAGGGCCAAGGCAGCTGAAGGCACGCCGCTAATGGTGGCGCGATTAAAATCAGGGATGTTCAAGAGGCAAGAATTGGAGCAGTGCAGACCTCTTTTTATGAATGGAAAGTGGTTTCCAGTGGAGTTCCAAAAGGGCTCAGTGTTGGGTCCCTTGCTGTTTGTGGTATATATTAATGATTTGGACTTAAATGTGGGAGGCATGATTGGGAAATTTGCAGATGACACAAAAATTGGCCATGTAGTTGATAGTGAAGAGGATAGCCGTAGACTCCAGAATGATATTAATGGTTTGGTTGAGGGGGTGGAAAAGTGGCAAATGGAATTCAATCCGGAGAAGTGTAAGGTAATGCATTTGGGGAGGGCAAATAAAGCGAGGAAATACACAATAATCGGGAGGATATTGAGAGGGGTAAAGGAAGTGAGAGATCTTGGAGTGCATGTCCACAGGTCCCTGAAGGTGGCAGGACAGGTAGTTAAAGTGGTGAAGAAGGCATATGGAATGCTTTCCTTTATTGGCCGAGGTACAGAATACAAAAGCAGGGATGTAATGCTGGAATTGTATAAAATGCTGGTTAGGCCACAGCTGGAGTATTGCATACAGTTCTGGTCACCATGTTACAGGAAGGCCATAATTGCTCGAGAGAGGAAAGGAGATTGACAAGAATGTTGCCAGGGCTGGAAAATTGCAGCTATGAGGAAAGATTGGATCGGCTCCGGCTGTTTTCCCTAGAACAGAGGAGGCTGAGGGATGACTTAATTGAGGTGTACAAAATTATGAGGGGCCTAGACAGTGTTTCCCCTAGCGGAGAGGTCTATTACCAGGGGGCACAGATTTAAGGTGATTGGTAGAAGAATTAGAGGGGACATGAGGAAAATCTTTTCCACCCAGAGGGTAGTGGGTGTCTGGAATTTGCTGCCCAGATCAGTGCTGGAGGTAGAATCCCTCAATTCTTTTAAAAGGGCCCTGGAACAGCACCTGAAGTGCTGTAACCTGCATAGGTACGGACCAGGTGCTGGAAGGTGGGATTAGAATGGGTGGCTAGTTTTTTCAGCTGGCGCAGACACGAATGGCCTAACTTCTGTGCAGGAACCTTTCTATGGTTCTATTTCAGAGAGGTGTGGGGCTAATAGCTGTGGGGAGATGGGAGAGAAACGAGAGAATGATGCAAGTTCAGGATCCTTTTCATTTGCCAATTCTGCCTGATTCAGGAAAAATAAAAGTACAGAATAAGCTGAGTTACCGGCTGCTCTTAAGTAAAATTCCGAGTGTGTCCAAGGCAGTAATTGTGGCTTGGTTCTGTTTGTATTGGAATTCTACTTTCAATTTTCCATATAGCCAGTTAATTTCTTTATCCAGGAGGGACTCAGTTACAAATGAGGAGGCAAGACAATAAACTAAAGTACAGCTGAAAACCTGCCAACAATTTGAGAATTATTTTCCAAAATACACACACAATAAACCATACAATGACTGAATTTAAATGCACAAAATATTGCCAGGTACTTTAAAATGCACAAGATATTGCCAGGTACCCAGTCCTTTCCAGGCAACCTCAATGCCACACATTGACACATTCCACTCTTTCAAAGTGGAAAGAAATAGTTTATTGTTCACTAATTACATTTCCCTTGACATTATGCTTGTTCATAAAACATAGCAATGTTGCAATGTTCCACAAGAATATGTTGCTAGGCAACTTCCCAGAAACTGCTAAATATCCCTAGGCATAAATTTAAAAAAAGATTTAGGAAGAACAGCTCCAAACCATCAGAGGGAGATATTTAAAGACTTAGTCTCACATTAGTCACATGTCTTTTGCTTCTCCTATTCTAGAGTTAATAATGTTGCTGTCACACTGATGCAATGGGAGCTTATTTTGTGCAACAACACAGATTTAAATGTAGTAGAACAACAACAATTTGCATTTATATACCACCATTACTCAGAAAACATTGCAAGGTGTTTCACAAAGGAGAAAATTGACATCAAGTAGCTGTGGAAATGCTTGGGAAGACAACCAAAACGATGGTCCAACTGGGCTGGAGAGGAGGTAACAAGGTGGAGGGATTCAGGGAGGTCATTCCAGACGGTAGGGCTGAGACAGTTGAAGCTTGAGCCACTGAAGGCGGAATGGAGGGAGGAGGGGGTTACATCAAAACAGAGTCAATGAAATGAAGAACCTGGATTAGTGAATAAGTCTGAAGGAGGTTAGTGAAATGAAAAACATGGATTAGGGGAGCAGGCCGAAGGATTCTAGTGAAATGGGTTAGAGGATGAAGCTAGATGAGGCTGCAAAAAGGATTTATAGATGAGGTGGAGAACTTCAATGTGCTGGAGATAAAAGGTGAGATTTGAACTCATCAAATCCTACCTACTTGCAGAGAGTTAAAGTCAGGCCCAAAGTGTCAGTGAAGATCAGTGGGGATGGGTGATTGAGATTTATGCAGAACACAGAACAGACGGAGGAGTTTTTGGACAAATTGAAGTTTTGAGGCTGTAGCTTGGGAGGATGACAAGAAGAACACATCAAGTAGGTAACAAAACTGTAGACAATGGCTCTGGTAGCAGAGGAAAGGAGGTGACTCGAGGGCAGACAATCCTGTAAAAGTGAAACCGGTTTGGAGATAGATACGCAGTTTAAGCTCAGCTTTGGGTCAAACAGGACACTGAGGTAATGCACTGTCTGATCCAGAGCAAGGATACACAATTTCTAAATTGGAGGGGATTCATAATTGGAGATAAGACAGGCATTGCCGATGGAATTGAGGGTGAGGTGAAAAGACAGAACTGGGTGAGGATAGTGTGACTAACCGTATCAAATATTGAACAGAGGTCAAGAAATACAAGGAGTGATAATATGCCAAGCTCTCAGTTACATGGGATATCATTGCTCTATTTGACCAAGGTCTTGGAGTGTGGGCAGGGCAGAACCCAGATTGAAAGGATTTGGAGCTGTGAAAGAGGAGCACAGAGAGTGTAGGCAGCAAGGTGTTCAAGACCCTTGCAGAGGATGGGATGAGCAGAAATGGGCAGGGGGAGGCGTGGGAAGGCGGGGCTAAAAGTGACAACCAGGATACACCTGACAACTTCATGTCCCATATCTCTCACTTCTGAATTGGCTACATGAAATCTCAGTTGAATTGAATGAAATGTGGAACCATGGACTGGTACCAGTAAAAAAAAACCATGAAAAGCTGAATTGTCATCGAATCCCAACTTTTTTTTTACTGATGTCCTTCAGGCAGGGTTCCTGCCACCTCTACCTGGTCTGGTCGGCATATGCCTTTACCTGCACTATGTGGTTGATTCTTAGTGTTCTCAGGGCAACAGTTAATGGGCAATAAAAGTTGCATTACCAGAAAAAAAAAGCACCAATTCTGGCAAAAGAAAAACTAGTTGTGCAAAGTAATGCCAGCTTGTTGAGTGGAATGATTGTGCTTTTGTCAACTTAATTAAAATAGACTTAAATTTCTCGCCAACACTGCTCCCTCAAATAGCATCACCAAAACAAAACAGATAACCTGCCCATTCAGCAACTTTCTGTTTGTGGGACTTTGATGTGTGTAAATTAGTTGCCAACTTTGCCTGCGTTATAGTGACTGAGTTATAAAACTGAGGCCCCTTCTGCCTTCTCAGGTTGAACTCAAAAGACCCCAACATGGCACTACTTCTCATGGGGTCCTAGCTAATATTTATCCCTTAACTAACATAACAGATCGTTGGGTAATTTATTGCATTGCTAATTGTGAGAGCATGGTGTGCAAAAATTGGCTCTCATGTTTACTGACAGTACAACTGTGACTACATTTCAAAAGTGCTTCATTGCCTGTGAAGTCCTTTGGGATGCCTTGAGGTCATAAAAGGCATTATATCAATGTACCTATGGCCTAATTGGAAAAAAAAGCTCCTTTTTTTTTTGAACTTTTAAAGAAATAAAGATGGCAGCTGACCATTAAGACTACGATAAGGGATACATTAATAGCTCCTTCAGATCAAAATGCAAAACCACCACCGACACATTCTATCGAATGTGATTGGGTGCACATTGTCCCTACACCCCTCTGGATTCTGTGTTTGAATCCTGTACTGATGGGATTCCAAGCTCCTCTCTCTAAGGTGGCAAGGCTCCAAATAAAATTGATTTGTGGGTATTACTAATGGAGGCTGCACCGCTGTTCAACATTGCACCACCAACTGGCACTATTTTTCATTCCGTTGACTGAATGTTTGTGCTCATCAAGCTGAGGGATGCAAAGGCTGCATACCCCAACATTGTCTGAGCACAGACCTTGGAAGCGCATATCCAACTCCAAAGGCCGCATTAGTGGCTTTTGAGTGGAAATGCTATTTTAGTACCAATTGTGTCAATTTATGGGAACTTTTGATTGAGAATACCAGAGTCATTTCACGTAGAGAAGAGACTTTCAGTCAACAGTCTGGGCTGGTATCCAACCCAGATCCCAGTGGTGAAAGTGCTGTAATCCACTGTGTTTTACAGTCCTTCCCAAATTATGCTCTCACCCAGACAAGATTGGGTGATAATTAGACAAAACATGTGGTGGTGCTCTTCTCAGATCAGGGTGAGACCCTCTAGCCCAGTGTTTGCAGTTAGTGGCAAAGCAAGGGTACTCACTGCTGACCTTGAAGTAAGTTTTGCAGAGAAATCTAGAGAGATCTGGTGAGAATTTCACCTCTATCACCGAGCAGTGGCACTTCAACTGATTTACATAGTACAGAATGGTGCATTCCCAGCAAGGACCTCCAGTGATATCATCAAGCTATCCAAGCAGCCAATCACATTAAAGGATTTTCACAACCAACCAAGAAAGAAAAAACAAATAAAGTAATTTAATTTTTTTTTACATAGAGTAAATTAAAGATTGGAACATAAACATGGGTGAAGGTAGAAGATAAAATAACAATTTATATTTATACGGCACCTTTAGCAAAATAAAACATCCCAAGGCACTTCACAAGAGCATTCTCAAACAAAGTATTGACACTAAGCCACATAAGGAGATATTAGATCAGGTGACCAAAAGCTTGGTCAAAGAGGTAGGTTTTCAGAAGTCTCTTGAAGGAGGGAAGTGAGCTGGAGAGACAGAGAGGTGTAGCGAGGGTATTCCAGAGCTTGGGGCCTAGGCAACCATGGCCACCAATGGTGGAGCAATTAAAATCAGGGATGTACAAGGGGCCAGAATTAGAGGAGCACAGATATCTTGGAGAGTTGTGGGACTGGAGGAGATTACAGGGATAGGGAGGGGCGAGGCCATGGAGGGATTTGAAAACAAAG
This sequence comes from Heterodontus francisci, assembly GCF_036365525.1. Taxonomy (NCBI): domain Eukaryota; kingdom Metazoa; phylum Chordata; class Chondrichthyes; order Heterodontiformes; family Heterodontidae; genus Heterodontus; species Heterodontus francisci. The sequence goes on from NC_090402.1 coordinate 20,260,996, forward strand.
ATGAGAATTTTAAAATCAAGATGTTGCTTGACTGGGAGATGCTGGTCAGCGAGCACAGGGGTGATAGGGGAATAAGATTTGGTGCGAGTTAAGACCTGGGCATCAGAGTTTTGGATGACCTCAAGTTTATGGAAAGTAGAATGTGGGATGGAATAGTCAAGTCTGGAGGTAACAAAGGCATGGATGAGGGTTTCAGCAGCAGATGAGCTGAGACCGGGGTGAGGTTGGGCGCTTTTACGGAGGTGAAAATGGGCGGTCTTAGTGATGTCACGAATATGAGGTTGGACGCTCATCTCGGGGTCAAATATGACACCAAGGTTGTGAACAGACTGGTTTAATCTCAGAATGTTGCCAGGGAGAGGGATGGAGTTGGTAGCTAGGGAATGAAGTTTGGAACTGGGACTGAAAACAATGGCTTCAGTTTTCCCAATATTTAATTGGAGGACATTTCTGCTTACTCAGTATTGGAGGTTAGATATTCTGGAAAAAGTTAGAAAAAATCTTAACTATTTAATTTTTAAAAAACCTACTAATTAATCATTTTACAGCACTCCACAAATACAAAAACTATTTTTTTTCAGGGCCAGTTCTGTTGTGTAACTTTTTAAGGGGTTTTAAACAGCGATGTAGGGGTGGGAAAGTTGTAATTCTAGCTGATTTCCTGATTGCTCTCCTGGGAGGAGCCACAGCACAGCCCTCGTGTCAGAGGCGAGTGACAGATGGCAACTTCAGGATATCTGTGCTCATCTGCGCGTGCCCAACATTCTGAACTTGCTGCCAATTTCAGAGGGGTTCAATGATGATGAATGCTGACAGATTGGTGTCACCCCCCCACAATCCCAGTAAAATCCGGCCTGTTGTTACGGAAGAGTGGGAACCTCGGTCTACATCTTATTCTGTATTTGGCCCAGGAGTGCTCGATACTGACACTGGGTAAAAACACCAGGTGTTGGTAGTATAGTGGTAATATTACTGACTATTAATCCAGAGGCCCGGACTAATCCTCTGGGGACGCGAGTTCAAATCCCACCACGGCAGCTGGGGGAATTTATATTCTCTTAATAAAACGCTAGTCTCATTAATAATGATCATGGAACAACCGGATTGCTGTAAAACCCATCTGGTTCACTAATGTCCTTCAGGGAAGGAAATCTGCCGTCCTTACCCAGTCTGGTCTACATATGACTCCAGACCCACAGCAATGTGGTTGACTCTTAACTGCCCTCTGAAATGGTCTAGCAAGCCATTCAGTTGTATCAAACCACTACAGCAAAAGGCAGCACTGTGGGTGTAGCGACACTATATGGACTACAGGGGTTCAAGAAGGCAGCTTGCCTTCTCAATGGCAATTAGGGATAGGTAATAAATGCTGTCCTTGCGAGCGACACTCATCTCAACAACGAATATAAAAAGAAAACAGTAAAGCACAGCGCTCACCAGCACTAATACCTACTTCCTTGCTCAGAAAGCAGCCACTCAAAAAAAAACAAAATCTAATTAAAAAAGGGGATTTTGGTTGTCTCCATTTCCCATGCCAGCACTATATACAAATTCTGTATGGGTACTAAACCACAAAATCTTAATTACAAAATGCAAACACAATCTAGTTCCATAACAGGAATAAAATTGTGCCTTGGGTATTTGAAGCTTCACATTTACTATTTTTTTTATTTAGAGATACAGCACTGAAACAGGCCCTTCGGCCCACCGAGTCTGTGCTGACCAACAACCACCCATTTATACTAACCCTACAGTAATCCCATATTCCCCACCACTTGCGAACTCCGCGCAGGCAGTACCCAGAATTGAACCCGGGTTGCTGGAGCTGTGAGGCTGCGGTGCTAACCACTGCGCCGCCCAAACATAAATAGCACATGCCAAAAATGTATTCATAAGCTGCAATATATGAGTGTTCATATATTGCATGCTACACAAATCTTGAATATTAACTTTCAAGGCATTTCTAAAAAACATTCATTGCAAAATATCACAACTGCTACAGCAAAAAATGTAATTTTGAGACAATATATGGTAGGTTCCCTCATTAACTATGAATGGGGAAAGGAAAATACAACTTTCTTGAATGTTGAAGAGCATTCTAAATGTTGACATGAGATTGAAGTCAGTAAGGCAATGGGAGCACTGGTTTAACTGACAATAATTTTGCCCTGTGTAAGACCATGCAAAAAAATTACTTTCCAAATAAACTAAAAACTGATGGCCAAACCTCACAGATAGTGAAGATGCAATTGTTTTGAATTTTTTGACCAGGGCTGCTCTCTATTTTTCAAGACATTTTCAACCATCTTCAGACAATACAAAATATTCCCTTTGCCTAATCATTCCTTTTATAGGGATCAACAGACTGGATCTCGAGTTGAACCTCATTCTCACTGTTGTCATGACAGTCTCCTCTCCATTCTGAAATGCTAATACCCAGGAGAGAAAAGTGTTGTGTCATTATAATTGGCTATCTTCAAAGCCACTCAAAGGTCAAAGGACAAATGCCCATACTCCAACCAAATGGCCTTCAATACAACAACCCATTCTCTACTGTAGAGACTTAAAAGTCAAGTTGGGTACTGCTTATCCTTCACAGACTCTTTAAAGAGAAAGCAGATGGTAAGTCCAGGAGTTATGGAAATGTGGGGTTTTTGCTTTTTTTTTTAAAGGTTGCTAAAAACCTCTACTGACTCAATTAAACACAACTTTACGGTTTCCATAGAATTTTCAAATCTGAAAGATTTGCACACAAAACAGTGCGTACTAAGCACGACTCCAACTCTCCACTGGTTGGAATCATACCTAGCACAAAGGAAGATGGTTGCATTGTTGAAGGTCAATGATCTCAGCCCCAGGACAGAAGTTCCACAGGGTAATGCCCTAGGCCTAACCATCTTCAGCTGCTTCATCAACCTTCCCTCCAACGCAAGTCAGAAGTAGGGATGTTCGCTCATGATTGCAGTGTTCAGTACTATTCGCACATCCTCAGTGCCTACCTGCTTGCAATAAGACCTGGACAACATTCAGGCTTGGACTGATAAGTACGAAGTAACATTTTCACCACCAAGTGCCGGGCATTGACTATCTCCAACAAGAGAGTATCTAACCGTCTCTCCTTATGTTCAACTGTTCAATATATCACTGTTCCTTCACTATTGCTTGGTCAAAATCCTGGAAGTCCCTCCCTAACTGCACTGTGGGTGTACCTACACCATATGGACTGCAGTGGTTCAAGAAGGTGGCTCACCAGCACCTTCGCAAGGGCAATTAGGGATGGGAAATAAATGCTGGCCTTGCCAGCGACAATCACATCCCATGAACGAAGAAGAAAAAAAGTGCAGATGCACTCATTTTTAGCATGGGGGAGAGGAAATGAAAGAGTGTAAGATTCCAATATTGCAGCTGTATGCACGTGGTGCAACGGGGTTTTTGTTTGCTTTTCACAAAAAACAATTACACACAAACTCTACTAGAAAAACTTGGGTTGGCTCCGTTCAACTGAGCCCTTCCAAGATTGGTATGACTCCAATTTGAGATCCAGCACTAATCCCATTCCAATACTGTAGAATGCAGAAAGAATTCAGTGCAAACCCACATTCCCTTTCCACAAACATTCCCATTGTCACTTCCATTAAAAACTCCACATCCCTTGACTCTTCCAAAAGTTCATGTGCCCCAGAGATCATATTTTTCCATCAGCAGGTGCTCTGTCTGCAAAATGATAGCTCATATGTTCCCACAAGCTCAAAGAATGGAATTCTCACTAAAATAATGTAAAACATTTCTAAGGTCTGGCGTTTACTAAGCTTTTCACTTTAATAAGCAGATTTGTGTTAAATGACAGGAACAGAGGAATAACACTAACTTTCACTGTTCTTTACAACCCCTCAGAGACAATCACAGCAAAAAAAAAACCCTTTTAATGAACTAATCCAAAAGCAAACAGACACAGATATATTTCTAAACAAGGCTTTTTTTTTAACTAAAACAAGCTTTGGATTTCTCTGCCACTTCTTTCCTGAGACTCCAAGTTAATTACAGCATCTCTCCCCCTTAGATTTCTCCCTCAGACTAATTAGAACGTCTAAACTCTTTGAGCAAATTAGTTGCGTGCTGAGTTTATAAACCAATCAAGAAACAGCTACTTAAGCAACAAAGCACAACTTGAAATGAACATCTGGTTATGATGATTTTTATCAGTCGCACAGCCTTTCACCCTCTAGTCTGAGCATTTACTTCTGCTATTACGTTTGAAATCTTAGCACATTATGGCTAAACTGACTTTTAGTAGATTTTCAATATGGTGGGCAAACAGCTCTAAAGACATTGGGGGCAGAGGGGTTGCATACCCAAATTCTGAACTAACAATGGAAATATTCTCTGTAATTAAAATGTACTATTGCTGTTGAGTTCTGGGGAGTTAATGACATGCAAATAAGACACAAGCACATTCACCGACAGATTCAGAATGACTAACAAAAGGGTAGCAGCAGTTTTCATATTCACAGCAGCTCTTTTATAATTGTATGCAGAATTCTGTGCCCTGTCAACTCAGTTTATCATCAATACATTTGCCCTTTGCGCATGACTGGGTTCTAAAAGGTCACTAATAAATTAAAACATTCAACTAATATAAATCAAGAAAACAATGGGGCATTTAACCAATGGCACACATATCAGAATTTCACAACATATATCCTCTGATGTACAGTACTTTGAAAGGATGTCCCTTGACCTGCAGCATTAGTTCTGAAGACTGCATGTGAATTTTTCAGATGAGTATCTGTAAGAACATAGATTTGTTTTTAACATTTTTTAATTATAGAATGAAGAACAGGTAGTGTAGGCAGAATTGATTTAAACTGTATGCTTGCCGATACTGTCTTGTGATCTCAAAGGCACTCCTGAGTAAGGTTATGGTTCAGGAAGAGTAAAGATAGAAAGCAAAGGTTGCTGAGGTAACATTGGAGAAGGATGATAAATTAATATAGACAGTAGAAAGGATATTGCGAAGGATGAGGCCCCAGTGGTTGTATGTTCAACAACCTGTTTCATGACCTAAGGAGTCACAAGATGCTCAACAAAGTTCAACACAGCAAGAGTTAAACAATGCGTGTTTCATTTTAAAGTGGTGTAAAAGAGGGTAACAGCAAAACTCAGATGAGGAACTTTAGCTATCTTCAAGATGAGGTACCATCAATGGTCTGGACAGGTAAATCGCTCACAATTTCCAGGAGTTCTTTAAAGGCAAGTTTCTAGTGTCAGACTGGCATCTACTACTGTTTATGTAGTCTTACGCTGAATATTTTGAAATGATAAAAAATGAAGCTAACTTTCAGATATATTACTGTCTCTAGCTTTCACGAATCTGTAACTAAAAGGATAAGGATTATCCAACAGTATCCAATTCCAGTTACCGTGCAAGTCCCTGCATTTAAATGATGATGAATGAGGTCATATGTGGTAACAGGTGACTGGAAGCAACAGCCTGATAATACTGTCAGTCTCTATGGGCAGAATCAAGTCAGGATGACGCAGATTGTATGCAAACACTGACAGTTGTCCCAAGTTAAATCTGGTTGGAAATTTGGATCATACCCCTCACCAGCTTGACACGAATCTCCAGCTTTCCAGTCAGGATCTGTACCAAGAACAAAGTGGTGAAAGTTTGCAACTCTTTGTATGACGGAGATAAATACAGTCCTGGGTGATCTGAACTAAGTTAAATCGCAAATTTACAATGAGCATGAATTGATAGCTATAGCACAAACAGAACAAGTCTCTGTTGTATGAGAGAGAGGTGGTCACAGGTGGGCCTGGCTAATATGAATAGACATTGTGCAGCCTGCTTAAGTGAATATGAAACTGAGGACATATTTGTCTGGATTTGTAAACAATGAAATTATACTTGAGTAAAGATCATTTTCATCAAATGAAGGCATGTTACATTTTACAAGAACACAGTTAAAGACAAATGACTAACACTAATTTACAAAATTCTTTTTAAGAGTTTTCCTTTTATATTTTATTCATATTCTCTTTTCCACTATGCCATTTCAGAATTGATGTTATTAATCGTCATTACTCTGTCTCCCTAACAGAGGATCTACACCTGTAGAAACACCATGAAGAAACTGACTCTTGTAGTCTTGTTTACGCTGGTTGAGCTCACAGTCAGTGTTGACAGAGTGGAGGAACTTCAGGCTAGCAAGGAAAATGATGAGCAGCAGTTCATCTACACGAACAGACACAAACGCGCCACAGTGTCAATGGAAAACAAGTGTTCGTATACCTTCATTGTGCCCCAGCAGAAGGTTACAGGCGCTATTTGCGTGAACTCAAAACCTGAATTGGTCGTAGAGAGCAGGGACAATAAGCAAGAGCTGGAGGTGCTCAACAATGAACTTCTGAAACAGAAAAGACAGATTGAAAACTTGCAGCAGCTGGTTGAGGTAGATGGTGGGGTTGTTAATGAAGTGAAGCTTCTGCGGAAGGAGAGCAGGAACATGAACTCACGAGTCACACAGCTGTACATGCAGCTCTTGCACGAGATCATTCGCAAGCGGGACAATGCACTTGAAGTCTCCCAGCTTGAGAACAAGATTCTCAACCAGACGGCAGAAATGATGCAGCTTTCGAACCGCTACAGGGACCTAGAGCACAAGTATCAACATTTGGCATCACTGGCAAATAACCAGACCTATCTTATTGCACAGCTGGAGGCAAGGTGCCAGCTGTTGCCAGCTGCCAAGCCCATGCAGCCACCACCGCAGAAACACAAAATCAACCTAATTACAACTAATGAGATCCAACGAGATCAGAACCATCAGGATAGGCGGCAACTGGCGCTGAACCTACTGCCAACCATGCCAGCTGTTCCTTCTAACATGCCCACCGCAAATACACCATCTGGTAAGTGAACTGCAACATGCATTGTGGAGTTTAAGACAAGTGGCCTTTGAAAATTGAATTGTGTGTGTAAGTACAGGTAACATGTCTCACGAAAATGAGGAAAAGCTTAAAGCCCAGGCTGTATACAATAGCATCTGCGTAAGCCACCACACACACACCAAAATAATTTTGTTAATTCCGGTTAAGTTGCAAAGAAATAAAATTTCGAGTGTTCCTTCCTGATGTGGTTGGAGAGGTAATACATATATCTAGTAGATAGGGAGAAAATGTTTCCTTTGCTATTCAAAGGTTCGTATCCCTATTTGGTTTGAACAATTGTTCTTTATGTATGAGGTTCGTAACAGAAACAAGAGAAGATGACAGATCACATTTCTGGATGGCACTCGAAATTTACCTTGGAATGCACAGCACTGACTCTGGACAAAGTCAGAAAGAAAATTGGTGAACCAAAGAAACAATTTGTTCGCAGAAAATAAGCAATTGAAACTTCATTGTCTGTGTTCAAAAAATGCCCATCATTTGGTTTATTCAGAAAACGCTAGTAATAACGAAAGCACTTCACTGGGAAGTTTCGGACTGGCAGAAGACGGAGCACATTTCAAGGATTATGGCTCTTTAGGCAATCCTAGACCATTTATCACGCAGGGTGGTCCAATGCTTTGGAGCTGGGAAGCAAATACTTGTTGCAAAACCAGGGAGAAGTCTCATCATTTCACCAAAGTGCAAGTCCTAAAGCACAGAAAATTCAAACAGACCTGTACACAATAAAAGTCATAGCCCCAGGCATAAATACTGCAAAATCCCATACAAAACACAGGCACTGTGCACAGAAAAGCTGAGACATCCCATACGCATTAAAACCTAGATTTTCCCCATGCACAAAATGCAGATGCCTTGCATATAAAAGGGCAGTCTCTCAGTATACACCAAACTGTGACCATCCCTCCCATCTGCAAAAAATTCCAATCCCCTCAACACAGATCCACCTTCGCTTCCCACCACCCTTCCCTCCTGTCCCTCCTTCCCACCATACTCCCCCCTCCATAGCTTGAAAAGAAATCTCAATCCATTTCTCAAGCTACGGTGCTTGGTGAAGTTAGACTGATCAGGGAGCAGACCTTCCGAAAGCTCCAGGTCCATGAAATATAAAGTGCAGCAGTTGAGCTAAATATGTCCCTTCACCTTTGGATACTAAGTTCAGAAAGTCAATTTCAAGTGCAGTTAGTTTCTACTCCCAGTGAAACTAATAATAGTTGAAATTGACTTTGTGCGTTTGATACCAGAAACAGTGTGGGCGAACTAAAAAGTGGTCAGCTGTCACTACAGTATGTACGAAACTTAGGCAAAAGTACTGTAGCTTTCAACTTTTTATTTCAGATTTCTAAAAGTCCTGTTCACGATGTTGATGTTTATAACTGCTCGTTCATCCAGCACAGCATTCAGTATAAGAGCTGGTCAGTTACTAGGTACTGACCATGTTGTTCCGAAGAGTCATTCGCTTATTTATTTTGAAACTCACTGTCATGAACAATTGGCTTCTCAGTTTCTTACAACTTTATCAATTGGGTTTGATTTCAAGCCTCGAGTAGATTTCCAATGGGAAAAAAAAAAATCACAAAACATATTCATTTGAATTTGTATGAATCTTGGCCAACATTCCTCCCTCTGCCAACATTGACTGATTAAAGATTAACTGGTTATTCATCTCACTGCAGTCTGCAAGATCCTGGGAAGTACAGTAAATGTTTGCCTACCTAACAAAAATCACTGCTATGGCTGGCACCTGCCCAGTTTTTAAAGCTACTTTTTTTTTTAATGGGTTGATTTTTTTTTAGTGGACTGCTGTCAGAGAGGAGGAAGATCCTGTATCTTGATGCTAGAATAATTTCACTCCAATGCCACAGCCTTTTTGCATTGAGGTGTCTGAGATGGCGCTTGTCCAGGAGATGACAATGGGATCTAGAGGTTCGTCACATACGCAGGAGTTTGACAAGCACTTACTCTCTGTAAAGACACTAGGACAATCCAAGCTTTCAGGGAAATAATCTGGGGAGAGCTAGAAGTAGCAGGGATTCCACATTGTAACATACTCGGATTTTCAAACAGGGAAGCAACACATGACAACTTAAGAGTGTCATGAATATTCCAGCTAATAAGTAATCTTTTCTCTTCGCCTGTCACATATTTAAATGACTCAAACTAAAAGTATTTAAACGATCAAATTCATTCCCAGCCCTGTAGTACAGCAGTGGTGACATTTGGCTGGGCATTTTGACCATGATACTGCATTGCCGGATTGATAAAACAGCCAATAAAACACATCAACCCCATAAGCCCTTGTCTTTATCCCAGGTCCCAACCCTTCCATTTGTTGGCTTAGTTAAAGTCAGAAACTCGAGGCACTGAATCTCAAAATCATTCATTGCGTGGGAAGCTCATTGCCACATTTCAGAGCTTTGATGAAGTGCTGTATAAATAAATACATACAAAGGTTTTATTTCCTTTTAGTTTTGCTGTGTTGATTTAAAACCTCAATGTGATGTGAGCCACCAAAAACCATGGAACTTGTCCCGTGAGCAGGAAAGCAAATCCTTCACAATCTTCATTGAAAATCCAGTTAATTTTCTGAAACTATTCTAGAGCTATTTTAAAAGAGCTAGTCTTGACTCAATAGCAGCACCTTTCTTCTGTTGCTAAACAAGTGCATAATCAGCATATTTTTGAAAAGATCAAAACAACTTCACCTTCACACAATATATACAGTGCATAAACAGTCTTATGCATTGCATACCCGATGGAGTCAAGGGTGATGCCGTTTATTTATGACTCGTGTGTTAAACTGGGGTAGTCCTGTTTTACAGCAGGACAACAACTGAGCTGACAAGATTTACAAGCATGGTTATAAATGAGAAAATGCGCTTGTACTCCCTTTTTCATTTCGCACCATCACCTGCCTTAAGTGAGTAGTTAGACATTTAAACACAGACCAATCAAATGAATAACAAAGACAGTGAACTGTGTCTGGGAAGAAATGCAAGCGGTCAGTGATTTCTTATCTGCAATAGGAAGGGAGGAAGGAACTGATCATCCAAACTGCTTAGCAGAAACATTAACTGACTGTCAAGGTTCTAATGGGATGGAAGCTGACATAACTGGAGCATTAAAGCAAAACAGTACATGAGTGCTAGTTTCAGAAGACAGGAGGAGCTGTTAGCTTATAGCGGAACACAACATAACTGTGAAGTACTGTCTCAATTAGCCTCACTGACTGTCGCTAAGAATGGCAGATTTATGCATTCCAGAAGCTAAGCAATCTATCAAGTCTAGGCTACTGGAATTAAATGCAGCCAAAATGTTAATCTGATGGCAAATGTGAGCCACCCATTTTGTTAAAAATAAAACGTACCCATTTAGACAATTTATTTCCAGCTTGTTTTTATGGTTATTAGACTGAGGGGAGGTTGTGCTTGTAAAGAATGAAATGTTTTCATAGTTAGGCAAAGTGAAAGTAAATATTTCGATGTCCCATCCCTCTGCCTCCAGTGTTTTAAGCCACTATTACCCAAAGTATTTCATTTTCCACAAATCAGTCTTGACCCTCATGTGAATTTAGAGATGTCCTTGACTTAAAATTAAAAAAAAAATCATCTGCAACCTCCCCACATTTTCACTAGTCATCATACTTGGTTTTGGGCACCACACTCTGTTGCTTCTTTTCTGGGCTGCTCGCTCTGCTCTGGCATCTATTGCTTTACCTTGTTAACTTCACTGGCCTTCCTAGGTAGCCCACTCAGAGGCAGTGAGGGAGGAAGAAAAGATTTGAAAAATTAAAATAAGTGGAAAAAGTAGAATTTACAAAGTGTTTTCTTTAAATAAAACACAGAATAAAAACATTTAAAATATCATGTAAGAGGTGAAACAAAATGATGAGTAACAGGAAAAACCCCAGAAAAAAAAAGTACAGCATACAGATTTGAGGAGGAATCACGTCACTGACAGGTCAAACTCCAACTCCCCAGCATCTCGGGTAAAGAAGTTATGATGGCATTGACAATAGTGTGTGCCTTGCTTATTTGACAGAAAGGGTTTTTTTTAAAAACATATCAATCCTTTATCAATATATTACAACTTTCCTGCAATGGAAACAATTATTTTCCATTCAAAAAATAAACATGCAAACATGCATTGGCAACTTATTTGTATTTTTTTTCCTTTTTTTAAGCACTACTAACCAACCCGCACACACGTCGGGGTAGAAATCCCTCGTGAACTGTGGCGTACAATGGGTGGGATCACACTTGCTGCCCCATTACATGTCCTGCCCGATAGTTGGCTCCATCAGGGAGTGGCATATAATGGGCACCCAGCACCAGCCCTGTGTTACACCACCACCTGGGTTGAATTTCTTCCCCTTAGTCTGGTGTCTGAGGCACATTGTTGAAAGTAAAACCTAACGGCACTCAATAAACACAACTTACAGAATTTGCAATGCTGGGCTCCCCTACGCCACTATAACAAAGAGCCCAAATCACGAGTAGAAAAGAGCATCTCCTACTGCACAAAATATGACTCTGCCATTAAATATAAACTCTGAAGTGGGCACCATGGTATAAAGTACAACATTGAAACTTCTGTTTTGTCCATTAGGAACTGCTGGGAAAATGCCAGTAATAGTTTTATTTATGCCTCGTGAAGGATGTGGTAACTATCGGTAAGTTTGAGTAATGGCAAGTGCTGCTGAACGATGCATGCCAGAATAAAGAGAACACATATACTACCCACTAATCAATCAGATCTTTTTAGCTACAGTAGTGGAGCAGAGTGTTTAAATAAAGCAGGTTAATCTGGCTCATACCAAATGCAAGTTGGACCTCAAGCAGATTCCGTAATCCCCTCCAGAGACACACGCACACGTTCTCTCGCTCCCTCAACATCAGAACCAAACACTGAAGTCCAGAAAAAATATTTTGAAATGCATCCTCAGATTACTATGAAAATGACAACTTTCCCAGTGAGATTAGGAGCAACAAGAATGTGGCTTCCTGCAGGGTTTCTTCTAGAGAAAGCAATGTGCTGTATATCCACTTTCTGCCATCACCATGTGTGTTCATTATACAGGCCTTTAAACTTCACCTATATAGTGTTAACATGCTTTACTGCTGTTTATAGCAATATTCTATAATAAATTCCACACAGTCCAATTTCTTACATAGATTGCATAGAATCTACAGCCATTCAGCCCAATGGTCGACACCAGCCTAAAGCTCTATACAAGACTCCTTCCATTCCTCTTCACCTAACCCTAACAGCATATCCTTCTATTCCTTTCTCCCTCATGTATTTATTGAGTTCCCTGTTAAATGCATCTTACTCACTGTATAACTTATCAAATACGTGCCGAATCAGTATGGGCATAATAATGGTTCCATCATGTCCAAGACTACAATAAAATTCAGATGGCTGATTAGCTTAAGGCTTTCATCTCAGGAAAAGTCATAGCGGAGCATTTGTTGTAACATAACAGGATCAGAGTACAGTGGGAGCACCAGCACCACACTGATGCATGGGTTCATGATCAAGGCCATCTTCTCAGGGAATCTGGGGAAGGGCCGTACATGTGCCTTTGCAAGCAGTGTCCAGCTCCGATGACCAACTGAAACAAAAAGTACAAATCAAAACGGCAGTTCAAGCACATGTGTAAAATGGCTTTTGAGCTACGAAACTGCTTGAAGAATTGTGGCTTTTTATTCTGCATTACTGATCATTCTGTCAGTCAATTAGCATGCTTCTTCACAAAGGTCTATTGGAGGTCTCTCCTGATGCCTTGGTGCAGAAGGCATTAGCCACTGTGCAATAGACAAGACTGTTCCCCAATCTGTGCTGAGTGGGGTGGTGTGAGCCAAACAATGGTAGCAGCACTCCGTACCCCTGTTTTACAGACAGAGTTCTTGCTTTGCATAGCAACACAGTCGCCTCCAATGGCAAACGTACGTGTGAATATTAGGCTGGGCTATGAAGATCCTCAAACAATCTGGTTGCTGACACTCATATTCGAGGCTCACAGATTTACCAGAGTCTGGACCCACTGTATCACAACCCCAGGATGAGTCGGTCCCTTTAGGTGACAAGTGAGGAAATTGGAGGGAATAATAGAGGAATAAAATCATCTAAACTATTTTGTTGGATCATAAATCATTTCCCTACAGTCTTAAGATTTGACATAATTACACAGTCAGCTTCAAGGCAGTTCGTCCATTTATATGTTCAGAGAGCGCCATCAGATTTCAACTTCTGAAGCAAAGGTTCACTACCGTATCTGTCAGTGCCAATTACTGTGTAGATTTTGTTCAGTTTAGTTTAGTGCCACTGAGTCCAGCAACACCAATGTCAAATGAAGGTGCGATTCCTTTTAGCAGAGGACTGGTAATTACAGTATAGAGAACACAACAGATGTTTAATTCATTAATAGTGCAGCTATGGTACGGACTATTTGCAGAATTATGCTGCCCAATTATACCACTCATGCACCAGAGAAATGAGAGTGCTGTGTAAACATACTTAAATACCAACTTTTTTTTTTAAGGAAAGTAAAGGGTGACTATTTTGTCAGCTGTTTTAATTTAAAGTTCAAAAGGAATCTCAGATTTGCCACCAAAATCAGTTCTCACAATTGATAACCATACAGTTACAGCTCCTAACGTGAATGTTAGACAAGCACGGTGGGGTGGGGCAGCCTCCTTCATCCACACTAAATGTACTTGCTGAAGAACTGTACCCCAGCAGGCGTCGGTGATATTTTGAAATTGAACCAGCTTCAAAATTCAAACGTCAAAGGTTGTCTGCAGTTATACAGCTTCATGTGAAGCTAACCGTGTGAAACCATCACCTCATTGCAGACAAATGCCAAATCAATGCTAGTTTTCCACAGTTATAGCATTCATCTTGTATCAATTTAACAGGAAATCTGGTTTTGTGAATTATTAGAACAGAATTGATACGATCTCACTGTTTGAGTTTTGAAGTACTTAGCCCAATTTGAACAATGTCGTCATTAACTTTTGAAATTCAAATTAACTTACTGTTTGCACTATAATTTAAAAAGCAAAGACTAACAATCACTGTTACTACTTTTTACTGATGCAACATATTTTAATATTTCCTCAGTTATATATTAAGCTTTAACAGATACAAGGGCCCTGATGTTAGTGCAGGGATGGAAATGGAGTGGGGGATGGGGAACGATTGCAAGCAATGAAAATTAGGTTGGGGGGGCGGGGGGGGTGGTGGTGGAGGTTTAATATCACAGGGTGGAGCTAAATAATAAGATTTTCCCATGTCGTAGCGACTACATTATTTCTGATGAAACCAATGTATGGATTTTGTGTAGCAATCAAGCATCTGTTTTGAAAGGAAGAAAAGAGCATTGGGATGCAACGTTTCACTGGAGTAATCTGAAGCCCTTTTACAAAACCAACATTGATGCCATGTTGCTCCTTATTAAATAGCACGTAATTGGTTAAGTGAGCAGCATACGAAAGGAACTTAGATAGGGGGATAGAGGGAAGTAGACACTTCCGAAAAGAGTAGAAAAAAAAAGAACTGGATATAAATAGGGAGCTGCAACAGCAACGCGACTCAGATGGGTGCACTCTCACCTGATTCAGAACATCGAACGTACAGCATAGGAACACAGCCATTCAACCCAACTTGTCAATGCTAGTGTTTATGCTCTACACACAATTCCTCCCATCCAGCATCATCTAACCCCATCAACATTGTAAGTCCATGTCCCACACTGGGACTTGAGTATGTCATCTCAACTAGCATTGCAGTACTGAGACAGGGCTGCATTGATGGAGATGTGGTATTTCAAAATGAGCCTTTGAGCCACTGCTGCACCTGTCTGTTCAGATCGATGCAAAAGATCCCAAAGGACTCTTCAGAAAGAGCAGGGCATTCTCTCAGTGCCCTGGGCAATAATCACCCAATGCCAACAAAAAATAGATTAACCAGTCATTTATCTTATTTTCTGTTTTGGGACTTGAAACTGACTAATAAACTGCCTTGTTTGCCTGCAAAACAAGACTGACTGCACTTGAACAGTCATTCAGTGGTTGTAAAATGCTTTACGCTACCCTCTGGCTGTGACAGCTACAATGCAAATGTGAGTTTGTTTCTTGTGCAAGAGTTGACACAAAGTGAGCAGCACAGTGTGCGTCTAAGAAAGAGGGAGACAGAAGGAATTAGAATGACAGTGTAGCAGAGACGGTTGAAGAAAGAGACCTTTCATTATATTATTTTTCTCCATAGCAACATCACAGAAGATTAATATAACAATACAATCTGTTCTATTATACTCAAAAAGCATGCTTTACACTTTCTAATGGTTATTTTTTCATTTATTTTATGATACATGGTATTTCCCTTGCTACAAATAAAGCCAAAAGCCAAAACCCATTAAATTGAATGAATTCAAATAACATATTTCTAGTTCTACATGACAAAAACTCCACTCCCACAGACTATGGAATAACCAATTTCATACCATGTAACGTACCTTGTTCTCTAGAATGAATGGCAGCTTTGCACATTTAACAATTATGAGTTTGTTAAATCTAGCCCAGCACCTAACCCTGTATAATTAGCAGGCAATGACTCCCTTCCATCTCGTATCAAATTTATAAGACTTCAGGCTACACTTAGAGCCATTCCAACCCACAAATGAAAACCCCCTCTCAAGAACATCACACATGGGCACTTTGAGGCTGAAAGTGATGTTATTTCTTCCAATATCAGATCTTAGGCCTTAATACAGATCCCTGCTGTTATAGGGAAATCTTGCTGTGAAACCCACTAATATTGTTTAACAAACATTGAAAGAATTCACTGCCTGAATAAATTCAGACTTCTGGGGCTGGATTTTCAATCCTGGGTTGGGAACCCAACGCCCGGATCATTTCCAGGTTCTGACGCTGCGCCACATCACAGACGGAACGATATTTTGATATGAAACGGCCCTAACTGGGCTGGAGGCCAGTTAAGCACCCAATCGGTGGCGCCGGGCACGGCCTGGAGGTGGGAACTGGCTCTGGAGGGCGTTTCTCAATGGCAGACGGCAGCCATGACTGGGCTTGCCATTGCCTAGCACAGAGTTGCCCAACCTGCTCACATGGGGTGGGGGAGGCAACGTTACAATTTTTGTCTTACACAGGGGGCTGGTGAGACAATTTCGGAAACATAAAGGCATTATCTTACTATCAAAACAACAACAAATGAGAGGAGAGAGAGAGAGAGGGGGAACAGAGAGAAAAAGAGAGGGGGGAACAAAGAAAGAGAGAGAGAGGGGGGAGGACAGAAAGAGAGAGAGAGAGAGAGAGGGGGGAACAGAGAGAGAGAGAGAGAGAGAGAGAGAGGGGGAACAGAGAGAGAGAGAGAGAGAGAGGGGGGAACAGAGAGAGAGAGAGAGAGGGGGGAACAGAGAGAGAGAGAGGGGGGTGAACAGAGAGAGAGAGAGAGGGGGGTGAACAGAGAGAGAGAGAGAGGGGGGGGACAGAGAGAGAGAGAGGGGGGAAACAGAGAGAGAGAGAGGGGGGGGAAACAGAGAGAGAGAGAGAGGGGGGGGAAACAGAGAGGGGGGGAAACAGAGAGGGGGGGGAAACAGAGAGGGGGGGGAAACAGAGAGAGAGAGAGAGGGGGGGAAAACAGAGAGGGGGGGGAACAGAGAGGGGGGGAAACAGAGAGGGGGGGAAACAGAGAGGGGGGGGAACAGAGAGGGGGGGGAAACAGAGAGGGGGGAAAACAGAGAGGGGGGGAAACAGAGAGGGGGGGAAACAGAGAGGGGGGGGAAACAGAGAGGGGGGGGAAACAGAGAGGGGGGGAAACAGAGAGGGGGGGGAAACAGAGAGGGGGGGAAACAGAGAGGGGGGGAACAGAGAGGGGGGGGAACAGAGAGGGGGGGGAACAGAGAGGGGGGGGAAACAGAGAGGGGGGGAACAGAGAGGGGAGAGGGGGGGAAACAGAGAGGGGGGGGAACAGAGAGGGGGGGAAACAGAGAGGGGGGGGAAACAGAGAGGGGGGGGACACAGAGAGGGGGGGGAAACAGAGAGAGGGGGGGGACACAGAGAGAGGGGGGGGACACAGAGAGAGGGGGGGAAACAGAGAGAGGGGGGGGGACACAGAGAGAGGGGGGGGAACAGAGAGAGGGGGGGGACACAGAGAGAGGGGGGGACACAGAGAGAGGGGGGGGACACAGAGAGAGGGGGGGGACACAGAGAGAGGGGGGGGACACAGAGAGAGGGGGGGGACACAGAGAGAGGGGGGGGACACAGAGAGAGGGGGGGGACACAGAGAGAGGGGGGGGACACAGAGAGAGGGGGGGGGACACAGAGAGAGGGGGGGGACACAGAGAGAGGGGGGGGACACAGAGAGAGGGGGGGGGACACAGAGAGAGGGGGGGGGACACAGAGAGAGGGGGGGGACACAGAGAGAGGGGGGGGGACACAGAGAGAGGGGGGGGACACAGAGCGAGGGGGGGGACACAGAGAGAGGGGGGGGACACAGAGAGAGGGGGGGGACACAGAGAGAGGGGGGGGGACCAGAGAGAGGGGGGGGGACACGAGAGAGAGGGGGGGGACACAGAGAGAGGGGGGGGACAGAGAGAGGGGGGGGACAGCAGAGCGAGGGGGGGGACACAGAGAGAGGGGGGGGACACAGAGAGAGGGGGGGGACAGAGAGCGAGGGGGGGGACAGAGAGCGAGGGGGGGGGACAGAGAGCGAGGGGGGGGGACAGAGAGCGAGGGGGGGGGGACAGAGAGCGAGGGGGGGTGGACAGAGAGCGAGGGGGGGGGGACAGAGAGCGAGGGGGGGGGGACAGAGAGCGAGGGGGGGGGACAGAGAGCGAGGGGGGGGACAGAGAGCGAGGGGGGGGACAGAGAGCGAGGAAGAGCGAGGGGGGGA
>NC_090402.1:20281542-20294042 GCF_036365525.1 Heterodontus francisci
TTGAAGTCTAAGATCCCATATGCTTTGCTAACCACTCTCTCATTATGTGTTGCCACTGACAAGGAATCTGTGCACATGGACCCATGGTCCCTTTGTCCCTGCACAATCTTTAGAACTGTGCCATTAAATCTTTATTGCCTCTCCCTATCCGTTCGAACCAAATTACATCACCACCTCATGGTTCTCCCTATTAAATTCCATCTGCCACTAGGAGCACTATACAAAAGCAAGGTGCTGTTATTGTACAATCAAGTGCAAAGCCTGGTAATTGAGGCATAGTTATGAATCTCTTATCTCCATGGCAGTGAAAGAGGACATTCTCAGAGTTTTCAGTCTATGAGACAGAGTGACCATTATACAACATCTTAGACCAGAGCAACCCGGGCTAAAAGTGTTGGGGGACAAACTTGGCTCAAAGAGCAGCAAGTGAGTGACCTTTTATAATTGGGGGCTTTTAATCTACTTCCATGGTCCATAAAACTGACAGTAGCAAAATTCACCTCTTACAAATAAAATAAGAATCTTTTACTACGTATGGATGTATTTTATTAAAAAATGCTCAATACTTTGAAAAACTGATGAGGGGCCAAAATTAAAATCTCGATTGCAAGTATTTATACAGAGGCCTTTTCATTGTTTTTCAGTCAAAGGAATCTGCTTGATCAAGAATTCAAATCAAAATCATTGAACAAAAGCTTACAATTTGCTTAGCTATTCATTTACTGAATTTTACTGTGCATTTTTAGTAGTAATTATGGATCTTACTGCATCTACTTTTGCTGATTTTCTACTCGGCAGTGAGGAGAGTTGGCAAGTGCTTCAGGTTAATGAGAAGCCAAGAGTGAGGGCCTGATAAATGTTCAGAGACCGTAGAAGTGTGGCACAGCTCCTTCAAATAATGACGAACAAGCATGTTCATTCAAAACTTCCAGTAGCAAAGGACAACGTACTGTTTAAAATAACCCCACACGGATTACCGTACTTTGGTTTCTGTCCATGTACAACATGTTTTCAAAGCATCTCTGAACAACAGCTGGAAATGCCGCTGTTCTCCCTGATTTAATCAGGACTATAATAGCCTGCTTGCTGCAACATGATTCAAGTCAGCTGTCCATCCGGACTAAATAGAAATGAATCGTTTCCCTAGAAACAATGCAAGGGTTTCCTTTTTAAAATCTTAGCTCTTACAATAACACCAGATGGCTATCAGTATACTTTTTAAGGATTGTTCTGCTGCGTACAGCAAATGATCATTCACGCTTTTCCTCAAAATGTCTTTAACGCAGCAGTAATGGGCTTTTCTAAAGTTTAGTCACGAAATGCCAGAAATTGCCCCTTTTTTTTTATGGCTCAGCTGTTAATGGTAAATATTCAGCCTGCCAGTAACATCTGGGCTCTCTTGAATTCTCTGTATAACATGGTCTTTCTAAATAAAAGATTAAAGACGCTTGCAATAAGCAAGATGGCAAATTATAGCCCATGGCAGTTACTGTGGGAAGGGAGTCTACACAAATCCAAATAAATTATAGAAGAAACAAAGGAAAAACAGTTGCTGGGCCTTCTTCATCTCCCCCCTCAATTTAAACTTCATAGAGAATGACTTCCACACAATTCTTCTGCTCTGGCAGAGTAAGCTGTGAATTGTTAAAATAAAAACGGAAAAGGCTGGCAATACTCAGCAGGTCTGGTGGCATCTGTGGAGAGAGAAACAGAGTTAACGTTTCAGGTCTAAGACCCTTCATCAGAACTGGGAAAAGTTAGAAACATAATAGGTTTTAAGTAGGTCAAATGGGGGCAGGTGGAAAAAGAACAAAAAAGAGAATGTCTGTGATTGGGCAAAACACGGGAGACAATAAATGACAAAAAAGTCAGTGGGGCAGAACCAAAGGAAGTAATTACGGGACAAGTAAAGAGACAAATGTTGTGTCCAGAGGAGGTGTGAATAGTAGAACAATGAACAGCTGCCACCTGAAAGCAAAAGCCAAGACAAAAAAAAATTAAGAACGAAACATACAAAGAAAAGGAAACCAAAAGGGGGCAGAGATGACGGTCTGAAATGATTAAACTCAGTACTGAGTCCAGAAGGCTGCAAAGTGCCTAATCGAAAGATAAGGTGCTACTCCTCTAGTTTGTTTTGAGCTTCATTGGAACACTGCAGCAGCCAGAGGACACACAAGGCAGCGTGAGAGCAAGGTGGAGAATTAACATGGAAGGCCACCAGAAGCTCAGGATCATGCTTGCGGATTGACCAGAGACGTTCCGCAAAGCATTCGCCCAATCTGTGTTTGGTCTCTCCAATGTGTCGAGCAGACCGCATTGAGAGCAGCAAATGCAGCATACTAGATTAAAAGAAGTAAATCGCTGTTTCTCCTGGAATTTCTAATAGAAACAGTTAATACAACACACACAAAAATAGCAAATAGGTTAGATTTTACTAAGTAATTGGCTCTTCCGGTGAACTATGAATCTGTGCACAGACACA
This sequence comes from Heterodontus francisci, assembly GCF_036365525.1. NCBI lineage: Eukaryota > Metazoa > Chordata > Chondrichthyes > Heterodontiformes > Heterodontidae > Heterodontus > Heterodontus francisci. The sequence goes on from NC_090402.1 coordinate 20,284,025, forward strand.
CGTATATATTTATATATAATTATATATGTATATGGACACATAAACGACTACACTTCTGCCTACATAACACTGACTGCACTTCAAAATAATCCATTGGTTGTAAACTGCTTTGGCATTCCCTGAAGACTTGATGAGGCATTTATATAAAGAACAAGGTCTTTTTTGCTTTACTGTAATACATAAATTACTTGAATGTACATAATCTCATAGAATTCAGTTTTCAAATGTTGTATAAGTATGCAGCATATTGGTGGACAGAATTCTTGAAAAATTAAATATCCTGTCACCCTTTAGTTCAGTGGAATCACTCATCTCCATGTCGGAAGGGCACATTTTCAAGACCCACTCTAAGACTACACCATATAATCTCAGCTGACACTTCAGTGCACAACTGAAGGAGTGCTGCATGCTTGGAGGTGCCATCAATTGGAATAAGACATTAACCTGAAGCCCTCCCTGTCTGTTTCGATGAATGTAAAACATCTGTTGGCACTCGCAGTGCCCTTGTCAACATTCCTTTCTCAACGAACACGGTCAAAAACAGATTAGATTAGAGATACAGCACTGAAACAGGCCCTTCGGCCCACCGAGTCTGTGCCGAACATCAACCACCCATTTATACTAATCCTACACTAATCCCATATTCCTACCAAACATCCCCACCTGGTGTCCCTATATTTCCCTACCACCTACCTATACTAGTGACAATTTATCATGGCCAATTAACCTATCAACCTGCAAGTCTTTTGGCTTGTGGGAGGAAACCGGAGCACCCGGAGAAAACCCACGCAGACACAGGGAGAACTTGCAAACTCCACACAGGCAGTACCCGGAATCGAACCCGGGTCCCTGGAGCTGCGAGGCTGCGGTGCTAACCACTGCGCCACTGTGCCGCCCCAGATTAACTGGTCATTTATCTCATTTCTGGTAGTGGGACCTTGTGGTAAAAATTGCTGGCAAAATAAGTGATTACACTTCTAAAGTAACTCATAAGCTGTGATGCATTGCCCTGAGGTTTTGGTTAAGTGCTTGTTAAAATTTTGGTTACACTGTAAACATCTTCTCAGGTTCAGTGGCGTCAGTAACTGCCCCAAGTAGTCTGAGCATCTTACTTTTATGGGACTGACTCAAGCTGCCCTCTATAATCACAATAATGTAACCCAGGGAGCTAACAATAGAAACCCGTTGCGATCTTCACTTGATAATCATACCTTTCAGGGGTCAACCTTGACTCAATAGTAGGACTCTCCCCTCTGTCTCAGGGAACTCTGGCATCAAGCCCGACTCTAACAGAATAAACTAAACAGAATTTGGCAGTACTTTGCCAGGACCGCCCTTTTCCTACTGCCATGTTCAATAATACTGGGCTTAAGTTAGCTGCGTGCTTAATATGGGCACTAGAGAGCTGTTGACCCTGGGGAAGTATTAGAATATTTGGTTCTGGCTGCAGCAGAGACCACCTCGTACGAGACCACAGTGCTCTCCTGGACCTGTTTAAGTTGCCATATGGGAATCAGAAGAATTTTCCAGATTTTTCTCCGCCTAATTGGCCTGGGTTTTCACCTCTCCCAGGAGATTACATGGCCTCGCAGTGAGGTGATGAGCGTATATACTTTGATGCACACGACAGCACATTTCTGTGGGACAGGCTGGTTGCGTCTTCACCTGTCCTCACAGAGCGCCCAAGAAGAATGATACACGTTACAAGCCTATATAAGTAAATGGAGCTGTGTTTATATTTCAGAGTGACATTTATCAAAGGGGGATGAGCAATCCCCATTCCTAATGAATCACAGGCTTTGCAATGTAGTGGTGCTGGAGTTTGGTTCCTTGGTTTTAAGACTTTAACTAGCATAAGTCAAAGGCAAATAACAGGCATCGCACAGATCTAACATTTAATACCATTTATTCATAGCATCATTAAGTACAGTATTATGACACATTAAAGATGTATTAACACCAGTACTCTTCAAAGCTGATAAGTACAATTGTAACTTGAATATTATCGGTTGGCTGTTGAAACATGAAATGCTGCCAAAACACACAACAGAATCACCAGTTCAGATGATCCAACATAAATATTTCAGGGGCTTTTTCAAATTTTCTTAAAGGAAGCCATATTCTCCGATAATTTCAAAAGAATGCAACCAATTTCTTTCAATTGGAAAACAGCTGTTAAGCTCACAGTATTCTAACTGCAGCTCTCCAAAACCATCAAGATAGCTTTACCATCGTAAGTAAACCCTTTTGTAGGAATATCCCACTTGCATAAAAACATTCAATTGTTTGTTTTTTTCATTCATTTATGGGGATGTGGGTGTCGCTGGCCAGGCCAGCATTTACTAACCATCCGTAATCGCCCATGAACCGCTGCAGTCCAGGGTAGGGTACCGTTCGGGTGAATGGAGATGGCTATTGAAGGGTTAGGACGTCACTGCATGGTGACGTCATGGGCGCACATTCATACTGGCAAGCTGGCAAATGTTTGCACACATTGATGACGTCCATGATCACTCTGCGTTGTCAGGAGTCACTTTGTTTATTGGCCATCCCTAGTGGGCCTGAGGTGATAATGGGCCTTCTTCCAGGACTGGTAGTGGTCGCGGTTTGATAGAACTGGGTGGCCTGCTCGGCCACTTCAGAGGACAGTCCCTTAATCAAGGCCTTTGGATTATTAGTCCTGGAACATAACCACTACACTGCCACATGGACCCACATTTGCATTTTTCACCCTGTTTGACCATTGTTTCTATATCATTTCGTCCGTTGAGTCTTAAATGCTTCAATTAAATCAGCGTACATAATTCTATTGACACATTCCCTTACTTGTTCAGAACTGAAGAGCAGAGGGTCACCGTTCAGAACTTCACTATTTGTATTTTTGAAAACAGAGACATTTTGTAGAAGCTTTTCGTCTTGCACTCATCAGGACAATTCGCAAGAATACCAAGGTAAGGGAAAGCAACAAATTTATACTGTATGAGAAGACAGTGCTGATTGGTTGACAAGTGGACTCTGATTGGTAGAGGCATTGCCATGGAGAATGCGCCAGTTTATGGTGACTGACAATTAACTGCCAAGCTTTGTTTGAAATTTAAACCAGGCAGCACTCTCTTCTCATACAGTATAAGTTTGTTGCTTTCCCTTAAATTGGTATTCTTGCGAATTGTCCTGATGAGTGCAAGACAAAAAGCTTCGACAAAATGTCTCTATTTCCAGCAATACTCAAGTTCTGTACTGCCAAATGACTAATTATTTGTATTTTATTAAAAATTGATGGGCAGATTCGATAAAGGGTGACGATCTCCTTTGTCAGATATTCTTTGGCCTCCTTATCTCGAGAGACAATGGGTAAGCACCTGGAGGTGGTCCTCCAGATATTAGCCAGGCAATTAAATCAAAAATCTACCCAAATATCCTCTCACTGAAGGTTTTGGATCCTACAGAAATGGAAACATTAATTTTGCTTACCTCAACCATGTTGCAGAAAATATACTGCATTAACTAACCATACTTGGTTAATACCACTAGACAGTACAAAAGGTGGTCCTGGTCACTGGGTATAACTGAAATATTCTACTAAAATAGCCAGTATATTTTCCTCAACTGGGGCAAACCCATTGCTGAAGGAGCACTGAACTAAATCGGACCTATGCAGTAATTGACCCGAGAGTGATTGGTGCTGACACTTTGGCGAAGGAGAGATAGAATGTTTTAGTCTAGTGAAAAGGATCTACGTTTCTACACAAGTACCCTCTGACTAACAGTTAGGCAATGAAAAACAGAGTTCATACAAGAGTTACACTTTTAAGTTTTAAAAAGAACTTTCATTTAGGATATGGATTGAAGTCCCACAAACAGCAGTGAGGTAAATGACTAGTGAAGTCCTTTTTATTGGTTTTGGTTAAGGGATAAATGTTGGCTAGTCAACTCCCCTGATTATCTTCAAACAGTCCCATAACACCATTAATGTTCACCTCAGGGGGCAGACCAGGCCTTAGTTTAATATCTTGAGAGATGACACCTCCGGCACTGCAGCACTCCCTCAGTACTTACTGCCCCTCTGGCACTGCAGCACTCCCTCAGTACTTACTGCCCCTCTGACACTGCAGCACTCCCTCAGTACTTACTGCCCCTCTGACACTGCAGCACTCCCTCAGTACTTACTGCCCCTCTGACACTGCAGCACTCCCTCAGTACTTACTGCCCCTCTGACACTGCAGCACTCCCTCAGTACTTACTGCCCCTCTGACACTGCAGCACTCCCTCAGTACTTACTGCCCCTCTGACACTGCAGCACTCCCTCAGTACTTACTGCCCCTCTGACACTGCAGCACTCCCTCAGTACTTACTGCCCCTCTGACACTGCAGCACTCCCTCAGTACTTACTGCCCCTCTGACACTGCAGCACTCCCTCAGTACTTACTGCCCCTCTGACACTGCAGCACTCCCTCAGTACTTACTGCCCCTCTGACACTGCAGCACTGCCTATAGTTTTGCACTGAACTGTCATCCTAGATTATGTGGGCAGATCTTGGGAGCAGGTCTTGAACCCATGACGAGTCACAGGGCAATAACTAAATTTCAAAATGTCAACCCTGTGCGGCACAATGCACCTTTTATGACACACTGGTGGAACCATCCCTAATAAAATATCTTGTAAGAAAATAGGAAATGATTTAAAGATCCAAGATGCTTCAGGTGTCTGGAATATCAAACATCCTTTCAGAGACTAACCACATACAGTAACTGACTCGACCGTCTGATCAAATTACATCCATCAAGATTTCCTAATTATGTTGCCTCAAGACGTTTGCATGGAAAAATATTAAAAACAATCTTTTGCTCTATTTGCTGAAATAACTCACCAACATTCTCCCACTGAGGTGTCAGAGATTTTCAGAAGAAATAACATGGAAAGTGTTTGCTCACTTTAGACCGGACCAAAAGAGGGAACAAAACAAAAGCAGCCCATGTTTATTGCTGCATATTCAATGACAGCCATTTAGGAAATGCACTAATTAATTACAATATGTACAAGGCTATACAATTATCAGTTGGGATTGAATAATAAGCTCAGCCTCCATGAAAGATTCTCATCTGGGAAGTTTGCTCTTTAGACAGTTAAGAGTTTGACAGATTTTCAGAGAGAAATTTAATTTCTGTCCCTCATGATGTTAACAGGTTGCTGTTAGATTTGATGCAAAGACGTAAGTGGCCCCCAAGCACAAGCTGGCCGTTTGCTGGGATGTGGTCAGAGCAAACTTATAACCTAACTGATAATTTTATAGAAGAGCAAAATACTGCAGATGCTGGAAATCTGAAATAAAGTCGGAAAATTATGGAAATACTCAGCAAGTGCGGCAACATCTGTGGAGAGAGAAGCAGAGTTAATGTTTCAGATCAATGACCCTTCATCAGAACCGGGGAATGTTGGAAATGTAATAAGTTTTGGGCAAGGGAAGAGTGAGAAAAAGGACAAAAAGGAAGGTCTGTGATACGGTGGAATACAGGACAGATTAAACAACGGAAGAGTTAGTCGTGCAGGGCCAAAGGGAGTAGTGATGGGGCAAGAAAAGAAACAAAGAACTAAAAGATGTGCCTCGTGCAGGCGTGTTGTCATGTGAAAGCCCAAAAACAAGAGAAAAATCAAAACACGCAAAGAAAAGGAAACAAAATGGGAGAGAGATTACAGTCTGAAATTATTGAACTCAGTGTTGAGTGCGAAAGGCTGTGAAATGCCTAATCAAAAGATAAGGTTCTGTTCCTCGAACTTGCCTTGAGGTTCATTGGAACACTGCAGTCAGGCGAGTTCAGAGGGGTCAGTGGGAGAGCAAGGTGGAGAATCAAAATGACTGGTGACCAATAGCTTGGGTTCACGTGTATGGACTGAACAGAGGCGTTCCACAAAGCGGTCACCCAATCTGCATTTGGTCTCCCCAGTATAGAGCTGCTGCATTTTGAGCAGCAAATACAGTAAACTAAAAATTGGGAGATGTACATATAAATCGCTGTTGCACTTGGAAGGAGTCTTTGGGGCCTTGGATGGTGAGAAGAGGGGAGGTAAAAGGGCAGATGTTGCATCTCCTGGTTTTGCATGGAAAGATGCCACAGGAAGAGGCAGGGGTGTTGGGAATGATTGAAGAATGGACCAGAGTGTCACAGAGGGAATGGTCCCTTTGGGATGCTGAAAGAGGTGGGAAGGGAAAGATGTGTTCAGTGGTGGCATCATGCTAGAGGTGGCGGAAATGACGGAGGCTGATCCACTGAATATGGAGGTTGGTGGAGTGGAAGGTGAAGACAAGGGGAACCTTATCATGGGTCTGGGAGGGAGGGGAAGGGGTGAAAGCAGAAGTGCAGGAAATGGAACGGACACGGTCGAGGACTCGGGCAACCACGATGCGGAGGGAATCCACCTTGACCTCATGCTGGCATCTCTGTCTTCGGCCTACTGCAGTGTTCCAACGAAGCTCATGCAAGCTCGAGGAACAGCGCCTCAAACTTCGATTAGGCACTTTACAGCCTTATTGACTTCAACAATATCAGACCGTAATTTTGTTTCCTTTGCTTTGCATGTTTCGATTTTACTCGTTTTCACACAACAGCACACTTGCTCTAGGCATCTCTTGCCCCATCACCACTCCCTTTGGCCCTGCACGACTAACTTCTGTTACTTAATCTCTCCTGTCTTCCATCCAATCAGAGATCTTCCCTTTTGTTCTTTTTCCCACCCTCCCCCTGCTCAAAATCTATTACATTTCTAACTTTTCCGAGTTGTGATAATTTCATAGCCTTGTCCATATTGTAATTAATTAGTGCATTTCCTGATTGCATATTCAGTGAAAGCCTAAAAGATAAACACGGGCTACATTTGTTTTCTTCCCTTTTTTGTCACGTCTAAAGTGGGCTTTTATGTTCCATGGTGTTTCTTTCAGAAATCTAAGTCACCTCAATGGGAGAATGTTTAGTTTAGTTTAGTTTAGAGATACAGCACTGAAACAGGCCCTTCAGCCCACCGAGTCTGTGCCGACCATCAACCACCCATTTATACTAATCCTACACTAATCCCATATTCCTACCACATCCCCACCTGTCCCTATATTTCCCTACCACCTACCTATACTAGGGGCAATTTATAATGGCCAATTTACCAACCTACAAGTCTTTTGGCATGTGGGAGGAAACCGAAGCACCCGGAGAAAACCCACGCAGACACTGGGAGAACTTGCAAACTCCACACAGGCAGTACCCAGAATTGAACCCGGGTCGCTGGAGCTGTGAGGCTGCGGTGCTAACCACTGCGCCACCCTTGTTGGTGAGGTATTTCAGCATATGGAGCAAAAGACAGTTTTTTGTCATTTTTTTCCTTGCAAATGTCTTTGACTAGCAGAAACTGACAGCATAATTAGGTAACCCTGACACAGATGTAACCTAATCAGACTGTCAAAGGTGAGAGGTGAACTGATAAAGGAGAAACTAGGCAGAGGCCTGAATGCTGGACTAATAATGAACACTTCATGGAGTAAATTAGTTTTGTTTAAAGAGCAGTATGGTTTAGCTTACATAATTATTTGAGCTGGGATTTTCAGGAAGATCATTTAAGGTACATCAGATAGTTACTAATGTAGCTCAGAATTTCAGGAAAATGGAATCAGTTTGAAGTGGTTATCTGAACCAAATCCTACAAGTTCATTCTTCTCTGGTTACGATTATTGAATGTATTATGAGATTTCCAAGATAATGAGACTGCAAATCAGACTATAATTGTGTCATGGGGAAGTTTCCTTTTAAAGCCAAATTTTTGATATTTTTCTCAGATCATATCCATGTACAGGAAAACCTTTTTTTCCCTCAGAACTGTAACTGCAAATTGCATGGTCTGATGTCATGAGGTACAGATATTTTCCTGAAGATTACCATCAGATGTTTGTTTTCAATCTGTTGCCCATTGTTATGTTACTCAGCTATCAGAATCAATTTTTCAGCTCATCCCCATGCCCAACTGGAGAGGATAAAAGCACCTCGTTACCCAGTGCAAAAAATGACTGAATAGCCAGATGATAAAATGGAGACATTGTTACGACCGAGGTGGGAGGAGTGCACCATCTTTTCTTGTTCCACTTCTCCACAGGCCACAACGTACATTTAAATGTTTGCCCAGTTACCGATGCAGTCATATACTCTTAATTTAAATGAGTCCTTAAAAAAAATTTTAAAAATAGAAGCCTCTCATAACACATATGGAGTACAATATTTGCTTTGTGTGGGACACGTGTAATATTGATGGTCACAGCAGAAATATGCCTGAAATGTCCCCACAACCATTCATTATTCTCTATGTAGTAAACCTTACAGTTTAATCCTCCAAAGCTGCAATAGCGAAAGTGGATTTGCACTGATACTAAAGAATGTTTATCCATGTTAGCATCTACCGTTCCACTGAGCACCATGAAGTGTCTGAGGAGTTCAATAATTTTGGCAACGCACAGGCACTCCCAGTCACACTGATGCACACTTTCTGTTTCGATCGCACAGAGATTATGTATCATGTGCAAGCATCATCAAAAGCAGCAGTATCAGCACTATATTGTTCAATTTTATCATTGAGGATCACAGACCCAAGCTGTTAGCAAGAAGCTACACTTGAAAGGACTAAGGGGCTGGAGATAAGGCTGCAACATGGTAGTACTCATTCTCTGACTCAGGCTCCTTTTGAGCTGAGCTTCTCGCTGGGATCAGTGAACTTTACAAACAAAAAGAAAATAAACCTTTCGTGGTGGGGCAGGTGAGAATGATGCCATTATATTTAGGGGCAGTTGCTGCTATTCTTCTGTGCACAGCATGGAGAGGCTCAAGTTGCATTGGGCCAATGTGTACACTGTATCTGTGCTGCATGGTGCCATGAGAAAGAATAAACTGCTATTTGGTAGCACAATGAAAATGCAACAATTTAGCACTGCATCACACAGTAGCTGAACTATCAAGAGATCAGGGCTCAAATAGGGTGCTTTTTTAAAATAAATGTTCTGGCATAAGCTGAAGTAGAGGCAAGCTGAAAAATGATTAATGTCAGGCCCTAATATATTGTATATGCATCTTTATTACCACCATGAATTCCAATCAAAAAGTTTTCCAGTGATTGATTTTCAGGATGCCCATTGTTGATGCAAAAATAGATAGCTGTAGAATAGAGAGCAATTTTAAAAGGGTTCAAATCTGAACTGATCCTTTATCAGTGATGCAGTGCAGACCGTTTCAATAGGATTATCCAATGCCAGTTTGTTATTTTCAATAAATATTATTTAACAGTGCTTTACTGGCCAATGAGTAGCCAAAAACAATCTGTCCATCGATTTAAGCTTTGAGCCTAGGACCATAACTGGAAGAACCAAACCCCAGCTATTACTTTATCAGAGTTGCCAGCGTTGTTCTTGGCTTGTTTTCGAGCTATACCTTCTCGCTGCCCAGAACAGGAGCCAAAACAAACTTCACTCACACTGTTCTGAGCTCCCCAAAGGAAAACCAGGCCTGTCAGTTGTATGTTTCAAACTCAGCACCATTATGCGGGTCTATTGGGTTAACTGATACTCCCTGTGTTAACACGAGACACCAGGCAGTCTACTGTGGCAAGCATTGTCCTCAAACTTTCTGTTCTTGAACAGATGTAAATGTGCTTAATCTGCTCTTGAGGAATGGTACGTCAATCTGTGTTCCAAAAGTTAGAAACACTGTGTTTCAATGCTGAATCCGAAAGTGCCGTTACTCCAGTCACTCAGTAAATTTAACTTAATATTTTAACCGAGGGTGGAATCGGTGCAAGAGGAGCCCAAATTGGGCAGCGCACCCAGAAATGAGAAAACTAGTGAGGCCCAGCCGATTTTAACAGTCGGAGAAAGCTATGATTGGCCTGTTTGCTAGCTAATTGCATTGGCAACAAGTCACCCCCCCCACCCCACCCCCACCCACCCAACTACACCACACAATTTCCAAGAGGAGTCTCAGGTCACTCTTTAAAGGC
>NC_090402.1:20299042-20391555 GCF_036365525.1 Heterodontus francisci
GCTTTTGCATCATGTTTAATGTGGAAATGGAAGATGGAATTTAAAATCCACCCTGATGCTTTAGTTTCTGACTGTGGTTATTGGAGCCAACAGCAGAACACAAAATGGCCACCACCTTGATTGACAGGTTACATCTTCCTATGGCTGGCTTTTACATGCACGCACCAGCTTTTTGTTTCCGTACATTGGCTTCTACATAGCAATCAACATGAAAGCAGAGAGAACAACTGCACAAACAAATGAACAAATGGTTTTGTCTGCAGTACTGTTAAAAAAAAAAAGACCTGTTCAAATGTTGATCACTCTATATGCTTCTTGTTCTACTCTCCTGGTTTGGTTGGTAGTACTATGAATTTATCTCGTGGGTTGATCTTCTGCACAGTTGCTTTTCACCCACATTCCAAACAGGTTTAACAAATCCAACATTCTATTACCACACTAAATGAGACTTAATCCTGTTAAACCCCATTTAGATATCACTAGAAAGGTTTGGAAAGTATATTAAGTTTTATCTGTTTTAGCTCTTTTAAAGTATTTATAAATACAGGACAAATGTTTAATGAATTATTACAGGTAGGAGAGGGTTATTACTCATGACCAAAGAGTAGACATATAAAAATGACAAAAATTAACTGCCGTCAGAACCCTACAGAGTGCATGGAATTGAAAACATATTTAATATGAACATATAGCTCTCAGACCTGAAGAATATTCATTGAAATCGTAACTGTATTGCCTTAAGGGATTGATAACTGACTATAACGCTAACCCTTGTGGTTAAATTAACAAGGTCTTTCTCTTGCTGTTCTTTTGTTTTTTGTTTTCAGCTTTCCCCATAAACAAATTAAAAGCCAGGACTGAACAGTAAGCTGAATTTATGTTATTTAAGCTTCATGTTTTTCCAATATTCTACCACAGCAAGGGTTCGGGAACATCGATGGGGAGTACTGGCTTGGTCTGGAAAATATTTATTGGTTGACAAACCAAGGAAATTACAAGCTGCTGATCACCATGGAGGACTGGCAAGGGCGCAAAGTGTTTGCCGAATACGCCAGTTTCAGACTGGAGTCTGAGACTGACTACTACAAGCTTCGGGTGGGTCGCTACCATGGAAATGCTGGCGATTCCTTTACTTGGCACAATGGAAAGCAGTTTACCACGCTGGACAGAGACCGTGATGCATACACAGGTAATGGCAACCTCACTCAAAGCCACGCTCAAAATTGGTGGCGACACTTCTAATCTTTGCTTAAAATACAGCAAAAAACATTGGTATTTATTCACTCAGGTTTCTTCATTGTGTCTGGACTGTTGGAATGAGGGCTCATTGCACTAAATCTTAGTCTTACTAATTATTGTCTCGGGCCTCATACGATGGAAGCCTTTACTTTCCTCAGGCTTCCTACAATCTAGAAGTTGAAAAATCTCAGCTTCTCAGCTAACCACTACTTCTTCGCTTGCATCACTTTCCCTCCCACTCTCATCACTCTGCAAACGAATAAAGATTCGCATTACAGGAGTCTGAACCTAATATGGTTGATGTTTGTTAGTGCTACTAAATTTCCTGCAGCAATGCCCCAATACCAGTCAATGAATATAGGTTTTTTTCCCATATATAGATCACAATGTAGTTGTCAGACTTCAGAAAGTCATTCCACAGTGCCACTAAACTGCCTCAGGCTGCATCTACAGCGTGACAGCTGGCACAGCAAAACTGAGTGGCAAATGGTTGCCAATGAGAATGGTTGGCAAAAAGCACTGGCTATAAACTATGGCAAGATGTAGCAAGGCCAGTGGATGGAAGTGCTTGCCCAATGCAAGAGTTTTTAAAATAATATATAGATATTTAAAGAAATTGGCAGATACCGTTTCCTTACAGAATAAAAAAAAATTATGCCACACCTGAATGATTACTTCACAAAGCTCTTCAAATATTTGTGACGTGGATTTTTGTTTTGTAGGTAACTGTGCACACTATCAGAAAGGTGGCTGGTGGTATAATGCCTGTGCACATTCAAATCTCAATGGTGTCTGGTACCGTGGTGGACATTATCGCAGCAAGTACCAAGATGGAGTGTACTGGGCGGAGTTCAGAGGGGGAGCTTACTCCCTGAAGTCAGTTACTATGATGATGAGACCCAACCCCAACACTTTTCATTGAAAAAAAAACTAGGTGTCTTGAACACGCAGAAGCAGAAGTGAACATTAGCACCCTGTATATAAAATCAGCCTTACGTCAATATGTATACTGAGCTGTGCTTATTCTTGAGATGAAAAGAAAAATACTTCTATGTATTTATTTCCTTCAAATTATGAACTTGTAATGTCATATATACAAACTTATTTTCTCGCAGAACAGCAATTTGCTGGTGTAAATGCGGAGTTCAGAGTATTTGTGCTTAAAGTCATTTAAAAAAAATAGTATTGTAATAAAATTCCATTGTGTTTGGGAGGTTATTTTGCTTCTGCAGTATGAACACCAGACCTCCGTACCTGGTCTGGCATGAGACAGGACTTCAAGAGCAGCAGTTAGCACTTTCGCTGTTTGGAAGCAAAGAATGAGAATGAGAGGTGCAAACATTGCTTAACAGTCGCAAGATGCTTTTTACAATATCAAAAATATTCAACATGAACGCATGCATTGAAAGAAACAGTCCAGCAAATTCTTCTGACATAGTGAATTGCAAGCCTATGCAATGTTTTTGTTCTGTAATTCTGACGCAGGAAAGGAGTTCTGATGAATCTATGGGTACTTGATGTACTCTAGAAATTAGCTCTGAGAATTTCCATAGTTATTAATATCACTCCAGATGGTAAAACAAGAGAGTGTGCTCGAACTGTCTCCAGCTTGTTAGGGATATATGTATATGTAAAAAAAACGCTTAAGTGTATTTGAACCAATTTTTCTCTGATTCTGCTGATTCCTGCTCTTAAAAGCCACTCTCAGGCATAAATTTCCAGCATTTTGGATGAAAACTTTAAAGAGAGAGAAGTGAACTATAGAGTAAATTTACAACTTTAAGAGTTCCCATCAGAGTTTTGCATATCAGGAACATATACTGGGAATCATCATCGCTTAGTCCCCATCATCAACATCCTGAGGGTTACCATTGACCAGAAACTGAACTGGAGCAGCCATACAAATACTGTGGCTACAAGAGCAGGTCAGAGGCTGGGAATTCTGTGGCGAGTAACTCACCTCCTGACACCTCAATGCTTGTCCACCATCTACAAGGCACAAGTCAGGAGCATGATGGAATACTCTCCACTTGCCTGGATGAGTGCAGCTCCAATAACACTCCGGAAGCTCAACACCAACCAGGACAAAGCAGCCCACTTGATCGACAGCCCATCCAACAACTTAAACATTCACTCCCTCCAACACCGACACATAGCAGTAGCAGTGTGTACCATATAAAGGATGCCAGTGACACTCGCATACCATGAATGATTAAACAAATAATTAAAATGTGTGCTATCCACTAAGCATTAATTTTAATAGGTGAATACTCATGGGATCGTGCCTCACTATTCCCAATATGTAACAGTCCTGGCATACGAAGATCTGTTCTGGGAACACAGAAGAAGAGAAGTTACTCTGCATCACGCAGGCAATGATAATGTTGTTACTTTCTGAAAGCAAACTATTTCCCACTGAATAAGACAACAGCACATCAAAAAGAAAAAAAGGTCATAGCTTGGTGAGGAAAGAACTTTGGCCCTGAAATTCCATGTGGGGTATCAGTGTACAACCAACCAACGCATCAGCGTGAAATTCCTCCCTCTGTTATTTTAGTGGAGGTGTTAACAGATTAATTGTAAACCTACTGAAATTAATCTATTTTAAATAGGGTTAGTCTATTCCTTTAAAATAATGGAGAGAGGAATTTCAGACCAACACATTAAGCATTCATACAGGAATATCCCACCACATAATTTCCCAACTTTACTTTCATTTCCATGTGGGGCTGTAGGGAACTGAAATGTTGAGATTGCAGCTTGAAAACCTAGACAGTGAGAGTGTTTGTGTGCATTTGTGGATGCGTGTATACTAATTCCTTGTTTTCTATCTAATGTCCATTTACATTGAAGAATCATATATAGGTAAATAAATATAGCCATAAACAACTGGGGTGGGGTGGGGTGGAGGAGGGTGGGTGGATAGGAGAGGGGCTGCACACCCTTTTTATTTCTGCAGTCACTTACAGTACTTTATTGTAATATTTCTACTGCATTCTTGTGTACATCTGTGTCTTACTAACTGTAACAGTATGTAAAATACAGTTCGTGATTCCAACTTTGATCGTTAATTGTAGAGTTAAAAGAACTAAATGCTATTGGCAGAAATAGTTTTGTCTTTCGCAACATTGTCTTGACAGTTCCAATATAACCTTCAACTGCTGCAATAAACATACTTAAAGTACATTTGTTAGTATTATTTACATTAAACACGTAGGACCGATCAACCTGCAGAAAGCCAGTTTGTAGTGCTCCGACCTCTAGTCTGGTCCCATTAGTTCAGCATTGATCAGGGATCAAACTGGTATCTCCTGCTCATCAACACAATTGCTTAACCAGTTGCTCGCTCAGGAGAAGCGGCATCCAGCTTCTGTGCTTAACAGCTGCTAATTCAAGTGGTATTGGCATAGAGCTGGGAGTGGTAACAAGCAAACTGCTACGTCAGAAATGGAATAGTTTATGCACAGGAAAAACTTTAGCAAACAAATAAAACAAATTCTGGGTACTGCCTGTGTGGAGTTTGCAAGTTCTCCCTGTGTCTGCGTGGGTTTCCTCCGGGTGCTCCGGTTTCCTCCCACATGCCAAAGACTTGCAGGTTGATAGGTTAATTGGCAATTATAAATTGCCCCTTGTATAGGTAGGTGGTAGGGAAATATAGGGACAGGTGGGGATGTGGTAGGAATATGGGATTAGTGTAGGATTAGTATAAAATGGGTGGTTGATGGTCGGCACAGACTCGGTGGGCCGAAGGGCCTGTTTCAGTGCTGTATCTCTAAAAAAAAAACAAACTGCAGTCGAAAAACAGCACAGAATGAATTGGTGGGTATGCGTTAGCAATGCTGCAGTTGGACTGCAGCTACCAGTCCCAGTTTCATAGAGCAACTCTCCCAGCAGTTACATTGTACATGCTCGGTGTGGGCACCTGCAAATCTTACATAAGCAGCAAGTGATATTTTTCTTGTGCCAGGTTTTTCTTAAATTGACACTTGACTCCAAAAAAGCAATTCATGTCTCAATGTCCAAATACACATACATACAAACCAAGCATAAACAATGCACTGCCAACAATCATGACTCTCTGACACAATAGCAACATCAATCAGCAGCCAATAACTTTTTAATGGATATGGACTGTGCAAACCTCATAAAAGAAGAATCTCATTGCACAAAATAAATAGCAGCAGAGACTTGCCCAGCAGTAGCAAACAGGAAAAGCTGACAGAATTAATACAAGAGCAAGCCACTGTAAATGAATACGACTTCCCTGCTTAATCTTCTGACAGAGGCTGTCCTGACGGGACTTCTCAAACAGAAATAATTGCGCTCCAGAAGACCCGAAACAAATAACTTTCACAGAAACAAAATCTCTTCAAGAATAAGAACCACATGCGACAGATGAACTACCAATGGCACAAGACAGAGAAAAACAAACACTCAAGATATAGTGATTGCAACCCAAAATACACGGAAAAGTTACACAAAAACAATACCACTGACCCAAATCACATAGAAAAACACAAAACAGCTTGCCAGGGCATATAAGGGTTGCTGGAGAGCACACTAGTTTGTGGGAAATTTGCAACTTGTTTTTGGCACACATGAATATTTTTCAAACCTTACTAGCTCCCAGAAACTACCAAGGTCAAATTTATCTGATATCTATTACTTTGGTCACTGCTGACTGAACCATGTATGAAAAGGTAACATGCACCATCACAAACACTCTGCAAAATCAAACAGGCGATGCCATACGGTACTCTTAGAGAAGAACTCTAAAAAAAAAGGAAAGCACAATATAGATACAATAAACATTTCGAATTCGGTAATGAGACCATTTGACCACAGAGTAATGTGTACAGTTCTGGTCACATTACAGGAAGGATGCGATCGCACTGGAAAGGGTACAGAAGAGATTGACAGGATTGTGGCCAGGAATGGAGAATTTTAGTTATGAGGAAAAATTGGATTGGCTGGGCTGGTTTTCTTTGGAACAGTGGAGGCTGAGGGAAAATTTAATTGATGTATATAAGATTATGAGGGACCTAGATAGAATGGAAAGGAAGGACCTATTTCCATTAGCAGACAGGTCAATAAACATGGGGCATTGATTTCAAGTAATTGTTTGAAGGATTAAAGGGGAGTTAAGGAATAATCTTTTCACCTAGAGGGTGGTGGGGGTCTGGAACAATCTGTCTGAAAGGGTGGTAGCGGCAGAAACCCTTGGCATATTTAGAAAATACTTGGATATGCACTTGAGGTGCCATAAGCTACAGGACTACAAACCAAGAGCTGGAAGATGGTAATAGACTGAAGAGCACTTTTTCAGCATGGACACAATGGGTTGAATGGCCTCCTCTTATGCCGTAAATCTTCCTCTATTTCTATTTAAATACTGTATGGGGGGGAAAAAATCCCAAGATGACACTGTTTCACAGCAATACACACTTTGGACACAAGTCAAAAAACAGTTTGGTATATAAATCTTCACTGTTGACTGGGATAAATCGCATCATTAACAGACATTTGAAATTACAAATATACACATCAAATAATGTCTGGAAATTAATAAAATCCATAATAGGTTAAATGTTCGACAATGTGATCAAAAAAATTGTGATGGAATCTTCATGTGCAGACTGTATTCTATGCAGCTGGCCTGTTGGGTGCCATGACTTTGGATTCAAAGCACGTATTTTTGAGACAGACCCCAATTTGAAAATGAAACTAAAAGCCTGAATATGTTCATGGAGGTCAGTTATTTTTACCAGAGACATGTGACTGGAGTTTAGGTTTCAGCTTTACAAGACGACTCTGAAACTAGCTGCAAAGCTGTTTTTTTTTTAAATGTTTCCTGGGGTTGCTGAACTGAAACAAGCTGGGAGCTGTTGGTTTTAAAAAGACAAGCTCTTTGAACTGGAAGCTGCTTTCTGGGAGCTGACCCTTAGAAAATACAGGTTGCTACCGTTGCTTTTGGTGCCTTAAAGAGTTATGTAAGGCGAGACCAGTGAAGCTACACCACCAGGACTGCTGTGAGCAAAACCACAGAAATTCCAGAAGGGTGCACAGTTTTGGTGGAGATGGTATCTGTGGAGATTGGATTGCAGAGAAACTGCCATTGAGCGGAAACTACTGTTTGCATCTTGGGAGATGGGATCTGGAGATCGACTTGAAAAGTTTGAAGACTTTAAGGACTTTGTGACAGTTTGGCCTCATCCTGAATAGGACTGCCAGAGGACTTGAGATATATCTTTGTTGCATCTGATAATTAACCTATAATCTTTAAGATATTCATACATCAATCGTGATTTAACTGTTAGTTCATGTTTAATGTACGTTGGTTTTGGTTTGAATGTTAAAGTAAAATTTATAAAAGTGAAATCTTGTCTATTTCAACTGTTTCCTAAGTTGGGGTCAGTCGGGGGATTCGATTCTTTTGGTTTGTTGGTAATCTCCACAGGGATCATAATAATGGAAAACTTAATCCTCAATCAGGTGCAAGCACTAGTCAATATGGCATGAAAGCAGATAACATATTTCAGCAAAATCCCCCACAACGACCAGGAGAGTTTATCCCCTTCTCAAACTCTGTTTTGGAAAACAGCATGCTTCCATTCTGCCTGGTTGCTGTTTATGCCTGTTCAGATCACCATTCTTTAAGGTGAGCATCTGAAATAAAGCTACTTTTTGTTCTTCATCTACCTCAAGAGTTTTTTTTGAAAGCTAGTTGATGGACCACTAATCTCAAGTTGTCAACAGTACTCACATTAATAAACCTCTTCTAACTTAACAACTGTGGGAACATCCAACTGAAATTAGACCAAAGTGTTTGGAACACTCCACCAACCAACAAAACAATCGGATGGAATACTAGGACATGAGAAAAGTAAAGCTCAAAGACAGATCACATTCAATCTGCTCGGGAGACTGAAACATTATATAAAACACAAAGCACAAGCAGCACTAGATCCATACCACCTCACAAACACACAAGAAAATCCCCACAAAAGGTCAAATATGGTCTTAAAACCCAACCCGTGAAAACACCTGGAAATTAAATCACTTTACGCACTGTACATTGCAAAAGAATGAAGTAGTTCTGAGTCAGAAAACATCTGGTTCAAATAGTAGCCCAGAAGGGAATTTAGATGGTCAGCAAATTTAGTGGGAATTGTATAAAGGGAGCAGGGGGTGGGTCTCATGGATGAAGAGCTTGGAGAGGTCATGCAGCAGATGGAAGGGAAGCTAGAGGAAGACAGGTATCCAGGGCAGGGGAAGGATGGAGACTGCGGAGAGATTAGATTTGTTAGCAACGAGAAGAATGTTTGATCTTAATCTTGGTGACAAAGAAGTTCATGAACACCTCACACTTGCTGTTAGAGGTGAGGGTAGAAGTGGCATGGGGGAAGTGTTTGGGAAAGTTGGTCAGGGAGAAAAGGAGCTTACGTTATCTTTGTTCTCTAGTCTGATCCTGGAGTAGTTGGCTGTTTTGGGAGAAAGAGCAGGAGGTCAACAGCACTTGATCTGCTGATAGATGACTAAGCACCAGCTACACTCGACACCAGTCTTTGGATTTGAGGGCGTTAACTAGGGAGCCATATGAGGAGGGATTGGAGACAATAAATGTTTCTCTGGGAGTAACAGCATCAAGGGCACAAGTAAGGGAAATGTTGAGCAAATAGATGTCTGCAGAAGTATCATGGCAAGGAGGGAAAAGGGTAGCCAGTTGAAAGTTTGGAAGTGCATTTTTATTGCTTGGTGGAGAGTACAGGCTGAACCTTAGAATCACAGCACTGAACATTTTTTAGTTCATCTTATTTCTTCAAGCCAGAATAAACGTTACAGTCCTTCTCACCTCAAATTATCTAACGTTCACTATCCTTATCTGAAAGATCATTCAGTAACTTATGCTCCCTTACTCCAATGTATTGTGCTACATATTTACCTTATCCACACATTCTGTAAAGACATCTCTTAGTTACTTACTTTTCAGTTTCTCTGGACTTTCTGTGTAACACAAAATTGACGCCTGAGATTAGCCTTCGTACCATAATGATACAGCACATGAGACCATTCAGTCCATCATGCGTTTGACAGCTATTTGGTAGAGCTATCCAATTACAGCCACGCCCCTGCTCTTTCCCCACAGTCTTTTCTTTTCCTTCAAGTGTTTATCTAATTCCCTTTTCAAAGTTACTATTGAATCTGCATCCATTGGCCATTCAAGCAGTGCATTCCATCATAACTCACTCTGTAAAAAAAAAAAGTGGTTCTTCAAGTTGCCTCTGGTTCTTGTGTCAATTGTCTTAAACCTGAATTCTCCGGCTACTGATCTTTTTGCCACTGAAAACAGTTTTGCCAGTCTCTTCAGACATATGAAGTTCCTCATCCCTGGAACCATTCTAGTAAATCTTTTCTGTACCCTCTCTAATGCCTTGACATCCTTCCTCAAGTGTGGTGCCCAGAATTAAACACAATACTCCAACTGAGGCCTAACCAGTGTTTTATAAAGGTTTAGCATAACTTCCTTTTATACTCTATGCCTCTATTAATAAATACAAGGATCCCATATCTTTTTTTTTTAAAAAAGCCATCTCTACTTGTTCTGCCGGATTTCTGCACATATACCCCCAAAGTGTCTCTGCTCTCGCACGCCCTTTAAATTTTTACTAGTTAGCTCATATTGCCTCTCCTCATTCTTTCTACCAAAATGTATCAATTCACACTCCTCTGTATTAAATTTCACCTGCCACGTGTCCATTTCACCAATGCTTATTCTCACCAAGCTTCCATGGCTTAGAAGTTGGCGACTAGAACTTAATGTAATAAAGACGCTGTGGTCTGACAAGAGCATGGTGTGATTCTAGTTTGATAACCTCAAATATAAGTTGTGATGTGGGCAATATAAGTTAGCATTCTGTTGATTTTGTTTACTGTTGCACCATAGTCATTTGACATGCTAAGTACCAAATGATTACTACCCCGGATTCTTTCCAACATAAACTATTCTTCACACCATCTTTAGCATACACCCGTTTTATGCCCATTTATCTCTCCAGTGTCCATTCCTTTGTGTTCGCGTATACTGAAATTCATCTGTCACTGCTCTGCCTGCAAGGCAGTGTTATATTTGGCAGGCAGCCTATGGCTTGTACCTCATACTTGGGCAATCCAGCATCAGTGAGCCAGTACAAAAAGCATGTTAAGAGATCCTCTTATCCATTGAGTGTTTACAACCTCTGCAGCTTTAAATACCGCAGCACTGTAAGGTTTTGAAAAACTATTTGATCTGTTTGAAAAAGATGGGTGCTCCTTTTTCTTTAGTTAGTAAGAATATTAATGACGAGCTCCTCTTTGACAGCTTATGAGTTTTCCATTTTACTGCTTTCTGAGAAAGTCATTCTGCCACACGTGTGTTCCGACTGACTAAACAAAACCTAACCAAAAATAAATTAAAATGGAAGAAAGTCAGTCTTGACAGCTGGTTCAGACAGAGAACAATTTAACAAATGTAACACTGGAGGGAGTCCACCTTTGTACGCCATTGTACTTTTCAAAACAAGACCCAAAAGAAACATATGAATCAGATATTCAATTTTTGCTGTTATTTTAGCCCAGTTATGAGCTTGCCAGGAATGGCTTGGTTCTGTTATTTTAAAAAATTGTTTTGTTTCTGTCGTCGGAAATATCAAGCCTGTGTAAAATGCCGATAGTTCAGGCCTCACGGAGATGAAGTAAATATAAAAATTGGTAATTTGTTGGAGTTGAAGTCAAAAAAATGATTGACACGTTTAAGCATTAGACTACTCGTATTTTTCATTTGTATATCACAGCACGCTGAATTACTTTTTGTCACGTCTTGCGCTGAAATGTGTGTGTTACATATTGTTATATTATCTCTGTAAAGAGCCTGAATCTAATTAGATAGGAACTATGTTATTTTTACGTTTTCCAGGAGGCCACATTCATGGCTGCACTGCAGAGTCATGTGATGCGTAACATGACACCAGTCTAAAGCAGTTCTTACTCTGCAGCATGGCGGGCTGAATGAAATAAAAAAAGCTCCAGCATTTTTAAGCATAAAGTGTGATTATTTCTAACTTATGGAAACCAGAAGACATAACAGTTTGACCCTCAAATGAAAGCAAAATACTGCAGATGCTAGAAATCTGAAATAAAAACAAGAAACGCTGGAAATACTCAGCAGGTCTGGCAGCATCTGTGGGGAGAGAAGCAGAGTTAACCTTTCAGGTCAGTGACCGTTCTTCAGAACTAGCAGATATTAGAAATGTGAAAGGTTTTAAGCAAGTAAAGCGGGGGTGGGGCAAGAGATAACAAAGGAGATGGTGTTGATAGGACAAGGTCACAGAGAATCACCGACCAGAAGGTCATGGAGCAAAGGCAAACAATATGTTAATGGTGTGTTGAAAGACAAAGCATTAGTACAGATAGGGTGTTAATGGACTGAAAACTGAACAGCCGCAAGCACAAACATGAAAAAAAAGTGGGTAGGCAAACAAAAGAAAAAATAACTAAAAATTAAAGTAAAATGGGGGGCCCGTCATGCTCTGAAATTATCGAACTCAATGTAATGTGCCTAATCGGTAAATGGTTTGACCCTCCATGTTTGCACTTGGGGCATGCATGGATAATACACACCATCAATTTCTTCCCCAGCATCCTGCGCATGTGCTAGGATGCCATTCCAAGTTGTATTGTTGTGGGGAATTGTTCAGCATAAAAGTGCAACAATTTAAAAGTCTTATAGGTCGTGCGGCCCACTGAGCCCATCCCCTTTTCATACCATAACCCCATCCATCCTCTCACCATAATTCTCTCTCCAGAAAAGCCGAAGAGATACTTACATTACAGGTCAAGCAATCTCCACTGGGAGAAGTCAATTCAGAGAGCAAGTTATTGCTGAGAAACCCATACATCTTCGAACATTAGCACAAAAACACTGGCGGAGGCCCAGCTGCAATGGATTGGTCTTTCAAATGAGCGACAGCTGCACCTTGACATTCTCTATAGAAACTGGACACCAACGTTTTCGAAAACACTTGGCTTTTTAATCTGCTTTAAAGACAATGATATCTTGATCTGTTAATAGCTTGGAGGTTTACATTCATGTGCCTTGACTCATGAGCTCTTGTTCAGTTGATGAGAGAGAGGCAGATGCAACCATACAATCCAAATGAGTTCAGATTTTGTGCTGCAGTCTGATTGGCAGTCTTTCTTTCCACTTCGCAGTTTATACACACGCTCTTTAGGATCTCTTTCCAAAATGATCAAACTGTCCACCATGGACGAGTTTGCTCTCTTTCAGCTGGCAGTAGAAAATAAATTTGGTTAACTCATGGGGGAAACATTTTCCGGATGTCTCCAGACACTGATTCCTCGGTTGAGTTTCCATCCTGGTATTCTTGAGCTCTGGCAAAGCAGCATGATTCAGAACTCAGTGATCGAGATCTTGCCTTGTCACTTGATTCTCATTGAGGTTTGAAGGCTGTGGAAGTGAAAGTTTTTAAATTGACCTGTGTAGACTGCCCACTTTTTACAGCCATAAAGTGACAATAGGATTATTGCCTCATTTACTTTGAGTTTGTGTGTATTTTTTAGTCTACATTCAAGCCATATGTGCTTCCGCAGAAAACCAAAAGCTGAACAGACCTTACTCAGGAAATGAAACACTTTGTGCATCTCCTGATTGCATGCTGCCTAAATTCTTGAATTGAACTCAGCCGTGCCCTTTCAATGCACGGTGATAGTGATATGAAAGTACCACCAGCTGGAACATAACCTCAACCTTATTCAGAGCCGATGGATAGACTTGTCATTCTTGGGGACAGACATAAAGCAGCTGGTGATTACCGAGCCATCTTCCAACGTATGGGCCAATAAAGCACAGTAATTGGCAAAAAGACCTCGTCAACAGCAGTTTATCATCTTAACATGCTATCTATCCTGAACTGAACGTGCACTCCTTTCCAGAGGCCAGGCATAGCTTTTTTCAGCAAAACAGTGAAGACAAGTAGCCAAAGTATGTGGCTGCAAGAACACACCTTGTTTGACTTCCTTGGTGGAGGAGAATGGAGCAGTACCGTCCTGCTAGTAATCACCCTTCCCAGGATCCTGCCATGTAGCTATTGATTCATGTTCACAAACTGGCCAAGACAGCCAAATTTGACCAGAAGCTTCCATAGTGCCTCTTTGCTTACCTTATTGGGTAAATAATGACCATGAACAGGTCTTTGTTTTGTTTTTTATATTGTTCCTGAGTTTGGCTTACAATAAAAGCTCATGCCAACAATACTTCACTTATTTAAAGTGGATCTCAAAAAGCATTGCCTACTATGGTCTTAAAAAGCCGTTCAGGAACATCCTGGCAAAAATCTTCCAAGCAACAGACAGAAGCGCAATGTCAATAGTCTCCACAGACAGAGTGGTTACTCTAAAAAAAAATTTGTATTATGTGACAAAACAGATGCATGCACTCCACTTGAAGGATTGCGAGATGTTTTGCCTGAGAGTCAGCGACTGCAAAACAGCACTTCATAGTGATCTGTAGGGGAGATTGTTAACTGAGTCTAGTGTCTTGTTATTCTTATCTTGGTTGAGGCGGCATGAGATTTTCACTTCCCTCTCGCGAAGAAATTGCAGCACCTGAGGTTCCATCATTTGTTTGAATGCTGGTGGAGAAGCTAGAATACAGAATCTGGCAAAATAAGGTTACTCGCTGGTCCCTCTTCACCAGACAACAGAAGGAAAAGGGAAGAAACTAATACAAAGTAAA
Organism: Heterodontus francisci; assembly: GCF_036365525.1. Lineage (NCBI taxonomy): Eukaryota > Metazoa > Chordata > Chondrichthyes > Heterodontiformes > Heterodontidae > Heterodontus > Heterodontus francisci. The sequence goes on from NC_090402.1 coordinate 20,313,072, forward strand.
AAAGTGACTTTGTTAAAGAAAGAACAGTCGCATGAAAAATAACTGCCCTTTTTAATATTTGTTTTTAATCTGAAAGAACTTTAATTTATATTGTAAACAACTTAGAAATAATAAGTCCCTTTCAAATCTGCATTTTGGCAGAATTATAGCACCTGGTAATTTTGGTTTCTTTCAAGACTTTGCATTTTCAGCAGTGTTGGAAAATCTTTTAGAAGTGACCAACTGGGAGGCAGCCAGGAGACACTTGCCAAAGAGATGGAAAAATCAGCCTGCGAGTCACTCATGAAATTCCCTCACATACCTCTGGTTAGACACCAGAGCAGTACTGTAGACTTGGGAGCAGGTCACTCACCTATCTTTCAGAAAGAAGTGATACATAGCATAGAGCAGAGTCCCGAAAAACAATGTTTGTAAAATAAAAAATAGCACAAGGAGGATGTTTGGCAAAAAGAGAGAAAAACAAATGAGTTAAATGCTACAGATGATACTTTCAAGCCAGAGTTGTTGTTTCCCCTTAGCTCACCAAAGCTTGACAGTAATAGCCCAGCATGGTTGGTGAATGGAACTTGGGCAGATATACAATGACCAACAGAATCAATAGTATTGGATCCTTTAAACAACATATTTGCGAAGAAAGAAATGCTGGAAACAGTCAAAGCTAAAAAGTACTAACTTTCCATTCAAAATTGGCATTCAATAGGAAGAATTTAAGCTTTACATTGTGGGAAGCAATTTCCTTCATTTACATGATGAAGTCTGGGATATCTGGAAAAGGAGCCGAAGGAAAAAACAACCTATGAAGTAATAGGATAAGTCTCGAAAGTGATCAAAAAAGTGTGTCATTTAAAAGTTTCCTTGCAAATAGCCAACAATTTTTTTCAATTTGCATCATCTCAGGCTAAGGGTGTAATATTTTCAGAAAGGAAATACAGCCACATGCAAAATCTCCATCTCGAGTATAAATGGCCTCATCTGTTTTCAATATTGAACGTCTTCCTGTTGTACCAGCAGGTGCTGATAGCACAATTTTGTCTGCAGTAAACAGGGAGTCAGAAGTGGAGACGTCATGCATCCATTTGAAAGCAATTGATGGCAGTCTAGTAGGAAGGGTTATGGGTGGTCTATTGGCAATGCTGTACCTTTTGGGTCCACTTATTCCCATTAATTTTGTGCCCAGATTACACAATCCAGACAGCATCAGCCAAAGCAGCACCAAAAATCGGGGAATTTAAAACATGGGTGAGTTACGCACAACAACCCGTACACTCGTACTTAACACAATCTTTCAAGTTGGTTCAAGATTCAATTTGCCCAATTCAGGCTCCGCCCACAATTTGGCCACACCACCAGGTCGAAATGGTGACATTCTACCAATTGTGCTGGTTCGGGAAGGCTTTACAAATTGCATTCCTTTTTTTACGCTCAGATACTAATAAGGATTTTTCAAATATTTTATCAGATTCAAAAATATTAATTTACTTAGAAACTGACTAGGACACCAATGAAACTATTAAATGGTTGAGGATAGTTTTGTAAAGTAATTTTGAGTGATTTTAAAATGCTTGTTAAAAATGCTCATCTTTGATCAACGACCCATTTGCAGCTGTAATAAAACTGCACCAGCTTACCAATCTTAAATACAACAAGGAATACCTTTTAAATGGAAAGAAAAAGAAACAATTGTGTTCTACTATGCTGCCAAATTGCCTTCGTTCATGGAAGATTATATGTTTGTGCTAATGCAAATGAATTTTAGTAGAAATTTAAAGCCTAACCTAACAAACACAATTTCAAATGTATTTTGGGTACAATTTCCCAATCGCACCCAAAGAGAAAACTCCACTCCATTGAATCCACAACTCAAATGTAATGGTATCACTTACCATGAGGTATAGTGCAGGTGAAATTATGCTATAAAAGCTACACCATTATTTTAAACATTTAAAAAAAATTCATTCTTGGGATGTAGGCGACACTGGTCGGGCCAGCATTTATTGCCCATCCCTACTTGCCCTTGAGAAGGTGACGGTGAGCTGCCTTCTTGAACCACTGCAGTCCATTTGGGGTAGGTATACCCACAGTGCTGTTAGGAAGGGAGTTGCAGGATTTTGACCCAGCGACAGTGAAGGAATGGCGATATAGTTCCAAGTCAGGATGGCGTGTGACTTGGAGGGGAACTTGCAGGTGGTGGTGTTCCCATGTATTTGCCGCCCTTGTCCTTCTAGTTGGTAGAGGTGGCGGGTTTGGAAGGGTTTGGATATTCTTTTTCTTTCAAACATAACAAAAGGAACATGGATAACAGCTACCATCATACTGAATTTCATGATTCCATCATTTAGACAATCATTCTATTCAACTTTGCAATTCAAGTTTTGGACCCGAAAGTCTAAAGAAAACAAAATGCCTTATTAGCTTGGAATAATCACAATACATGAAAATGTGACAAGAGAGATGATGAATGTGCAGGACTGTTGCCAATTCTGTGTTTTAAATGATAGACAAAGGCATTCATTTAAATATAGCAATGCACTTTGGAACACTGGCTGTGGAGAGATTCTCCTCTGTAATTGTTTTAAATCAGTTAGTAAAGTTTGACTTGACCTTTGCTGATAAAAACCAAGAGCTTCAGAATGGGGACTAGAAGCACAGCAGCTGAAGGGAATGAAATCAGTTTATGAAACAGCAGTATTTCTCAACTGTGGTAAGTGGAAATTACCTAGCGCACTCAAAGCTCATCGGTATCCATAAAATCAACAGCAACAATGTGATATGAATTAGTGCTATGACTGGAGTTTTCTTGGATATATGGCTGGGCTTCAGCATTCAGTTGTGGACTTCATGCATGACAGCAGACCAGCAATAGCATAAGAGGTAACAGGTAGCATAAAAAGGTCCTTGCTTAAAATTTGCAATACTGAGGCACTTAAGCATACATTCAAAGTTCTGTTCCCATTGATGGTTGGCAAGTAGAAATGTTGACAGAACTGTGAAGCAGTCTCTGGTACTGTGAGTCATAGTGAAAACATGGAAATGTTTACTCCTTGGACTTGCTTTTTGTATTTTCAGATGGGATGGTGTACATTGAAATATTGGGTTTACAGCTCAGTTTCTTTTTAATCAAAAGATGAATGTTTAGTTAAAGGCAGCAACTTACATTCCATTTAGATTCAATCTTCATCCTTTTTCCATTGTTCTGAAGTGTGGCCTTGCTAAAGAACCATGCAATTTAGTTGCTATTAAAGCCTTCAAGTGATGGTGACACAAAGGCAGGTAACATTAGTAGCTGTAAAGCCAAGTCAATCAAACAGTTCACTATATTAATAAAAGGAGTTGAATCAATTGAAGATTTACAGCTACGGTCAATGAGGATCCTTCCGGAAGGGAGCAGAGGATTCCACTAGTGCTCCATAAGCAAAGGGAAAGCCAGAAATGATCACACAGGTTGACTATTATCATGGCCAGGCTTTTACTATTATTGATCACATCGAACAAAAGGTTCCCATTGGCTACCTGCTGCAAACCCAAGGCCCATCTCACACTCTTTCAGTAACCTTGTTTTTTTTTTTTTTTATTTGTTTGGGGGACGTGGGCAAAGCTGGCCAGGCCAGCATTTATTGCCCATCCCTAATTGCCCTCGAGGAGGTGGTGGCGAGCTGCCTTCTTGAACCGCTGCAGTCCATGTGGTGTAGGTACACCAACAGTGCTGGGAACTGAAGGGAGTTCCAGGATTTTGAACCAGTGACAGTAAAGGAATGCAATATAATACCAAATTAGGATGGTGTGTGGCTTGGAGGGGAACTTGCAGATGTTCCCATGCATCTGCTGCCCTTATCCTTCTCGGTGGTAGAGGGTGTGGGTCTGGAAGGTGCCTTGGCGAGTTGCTGCAGTGCATCTTGTAGATGGTTGTTAGGACCAGGTTAGAAAGAGGTCTAGGGTTCCCTTTCAGCCTTCACCTGGTCTTACTGTAACAGGGTTTAATTTTAAAACACACCATGTTTCTAGCTCCCCTTTGGTGAATCCTTGTTCACCAATTTCCAATGATAAGGCAAAGAAACCAGCACAAACAGGCTTTCTTAGGTTTAAAGTGGATTTAGGGCCTCATCGCTGGAAACCCTATCCTTGGAGAGCTGCTGGCCAATCAGAGGCCAACAGCTGCAGTGCCACTGCGGAACGGTAGCTGCTGCTGGAGGTGACTGTGCTGCAGGCCGAGGAGCATCGCTGAAGCCAGGCCTCAGGTAGATCAGGGCGGGAGGGTTCTCGCGGGAGGGGGTCGTAGGGGAGGGGAGTCGGCAGCAAGGGCAGAGGGATGGCCCTCAGCTGGAACCCCCCTTCCCGAAGTTGGATCTCTCAATCAGGCACTAAGTGCCTTTGAATGAGGGACCCGCCACCAACCCCCCCCCCACAACCCAAAACCCCGGAGATGGGAAGCAGCCTACCACACTTCCCTTGTGGTGACAGGGCTGCCTGCCACACTGGTAATTGTGGCTACAGCAGGAAGAGGCCCTTAATTTGGGGTTAATTGCCCAGTTCAGGGCCTCAACTGGCAGCAGGGTGGGAAGGCCATTCAGAGGCGTTCTGTCAGAGGCGTTCTGGCAGAGACGACATGGTGACAGAAACCCGCCCCGCCACCATCCCACCATGATTTTATGCTCTCCCTGCCTCCAAACCCACCACAGGGCAGAGCATAAAATTCCACTCTATGAATAATTACAAATTATTTATTGAAGTGGTGCCCAGTTATGAGCTGAAAGAGGAGAAAAATGACTGTTTTCAACAACTTGTCAAGCAGCGCGCTGCATTAACCGACTGCTCCAGTTCAATTTCAAGTCACTCGCGTCAGTTTTGAAGAAGTGTAGGTCTGAGTTGAGAAAAGTAGACTATGTTCTGTGGTGTTAGATACTGTATTTTTACTCCAAGTCTGCACCTGTTTCAGTGAGAGATTTTGAAGCCAATTGTATGCAGGCATAGACAAGCTTTAAGTGATGAAAGGACCTCTGATTAGCATGGCCTGGATACAGTGGAGGTTTAACTAACATATCCATCCATTAGTAATACAGGTGCTCTCTTTGCAACATAAGCAGGCATTTGACCTTCATAACTTATGGGAGAAAATGCGCAGTAAAGATGGTTTTAACCTTGCATTTAAGAGAATATACTTCTCAAAATAATGTCCTGCTGAAAAGAAACCAGAAAAGAAATCTAAATTTACTCTGAGTGTACATAGTATATTAAAATCTCTGTTCCTACCAAATCAAATTCCACAAAAGTCTAATTTTATCAGACAGTAGTTGCTTATATATCAAAATGTCCTTCAAGACGGAGACATATTTGCAATGAATATACTTCCTGATCAAACTGAGAAACACTGCAGAGCCTCATTACAAATGCAACATTCATAATCATTATAGGTTGAAAGAGAAAGAAGAAAATGCATTGAAATAGGCCTCATCACAACATCCAAATGTTTCAAAGCACTCCACACAATGGATGACATCTGAAGTGTAATAACTGGTATGTTGGCAAACACAGCAGCCATTCTGGTAATATGTGATAGGCAGCCATGAAATCAAAAAGTAGTTAGCAGATGACCAATCATCAAGAACTGCCCACGAAACACCTAATAATTTAATCAATAGGAAACTATCACTGCAATTATGGAATTTGACCCTGGAAAATAATTATTACAATTGACATGCGGTGGATACAAACTCCATCATGCCTTGTTGTAACTCATGATTCTTTCTCTAAAATGGTAATTCCTAACATTCCCCAGGTGAATTAGCTAGACTTTTACAATGAGTAAATTAATACTTGCCAAAAAATTCAACTTCCTGCATCCTCCCATGCAGAAGCAAGTCAAGTCCTTTATTTTCCGTTGTGTGCTGCTTCTTACAATTAACCTCAGCGCATTTGGAAGCAAGAAAGCTCGAGTGACGCAAGTTATCAGTAGCAGACATTTCTAAAGCAATAAACAAAGTCTAGTCACTTTTCATTTCAGCCTCAGCACCTCCTGACCTGTGCCACAGGTGCAAGTAAACCCAACCCCAAAGGGACACCACTGAAGAGAAGACCAGGATTGTCTTTCACTATAGTTAAGTCTAGCTTACAGGAAAAATACATGTAACTACTCTTGGGACAGTACCTTATATTAATCTGTAACTCACAGCAGATAGATCCCTCAAGACATCAAGCTAATATCTGGCTGCTGTCAAGGAAACTAATGGGATGCTACGTTGCAAAAAAAACAGGCATGAAGTGTAGATCAAAGGAAGGAATCCTGCCACGATATAGACCGCTGGTCAGGCCACAGCTGGAGAATTGCGCACGCTTCTACAACCCACAATTTAGAAAGGATCTAGCTAAGCTGGAAAAAGTACAAAGAAGGGCTACTAAAAGGTTAAGGGCACTAGTGAACAAAACACATGACGATAGACTCAAGGAACCAAAATGCCTCTCATTATGGGCGGCACAGTGGCGCAGTGGTTAGCACTGCAGCCTCACAGCTTCAGGGACCCGGGTTCGATTCTGGGTACTGCCTGTGCGGAGTTTGCAAGTTCTCCCTGTGACAGCGTGGGTTTTCACCGGGTGCTCCAGTTTCCTCCCACCGCCAAAGACTTGCAGGTTGGTAGGTTAATTGGCCATTATAAATTGCCCCTAGTGTAGGTAGGTGGTAGGGAATACGGGATTACTGTAGGGTTAGTATAAATGGGTGGTTGTTGGTCGGCACAGACTCAGTGGGCCGAAGGGCCTGTTTCAGTGCTGTATCTCTAAATAAATAAATAAATTGCCCAGAAGAGTGTGGGGAGATGCGATTGAGGTTATCAAATTAATATGATTCAAGGATGTCGATGATCAAACAGGTCAGTCAGAATCAATGCAAGACAAACAAAGGAACGAGAGGGCATGAATATGAGTTGAGACGACATAGATTTGGTATTAATCATTACTATATTGAGAAGCTGGTCAGGGAAAATTAGGGACAGTCTCTTGCATCTGTTCAAAGTAAAATTAGGCAAATATTATTGGTTACAACCACGAGGACAGACTGAACGCATCTGTGGTCTCTGCAAGTCTCCAGATTTTCTATGTTTTCTACTGAGTAATGGACTAATGTAAAGAAAGAAATGAAACCTCTTTTGGAACTGTTGAGGCTGTGCCCAAACTCCTCTGTCGCGATGGCAGACAGCATTGGAAAATTAAAGTCTGCTTTAGTTTAGAATTTAAAAGTGGTTCAAATAAAGTTCTTAGACACAGTCTGTCTAGAAACTTAGAATAAGTGCAGCACAAAATTAATCATGTGCGGCTTGCTAGCCCTACTGTCAAAACCACCACAAAGGGATTTAAGCACACGAGGCAGCGAAGAACTTAGTAGCAGTCTTAACATTAAAAATAAGAGTTCCAATTTCTACTCACACAATTCATCAATTCTACTTCACAAGAGGCAGCCTAATCCAGCAACAGTCATACTTGGGGCCTGAAGTTACTTTCTCCTCCCCTATTACATGCACAGTTGTAGGGACAGTAACTTGTACAGAGAATACCTGCTAGGCACAGACTGCAGCTGTAAGTACAATCAGTTTGGACACAGTCTCAAAACAAAACCTACATGGAAGCAGTCTCCAGCCCTTCCTGTGCAAACAGGTATCACATATTCATTGTAAATCACAGGTTATAGGGTGTAGACCCTTTGTCAGAATTTCGATGAAAGTTCTGCACATAAAGCACAGACGGGGCCAAGGGAGATTAGGGGCAGCTAGATAGCATACAACACAAAGCTGTCCTTTCTCTCTTTAGGTGCGGATTGATTTACTGTTCATTTCTGGCATTTTCTGTTTTAATTTCCAATTTCTACCATTTGCAGTTTTTTCCCCTCACTAAATCTTTCTATCCATTTAATGTAATCATAGCAAGCATCTGCCTAAGTTCTTTCCAGGCTTTTGCTTTACTACCCTATGTACATACAACATGTTGAGCACCCTGTGTGAAGAACTTTCTGCTATTACTCCTCAATCAGCATTTTGCCAGTTTGAATCTGTGACCCCTGTCCCACTGTGACAATTTAACTTGAAGTAGAGATTCTGATTTACCTTTTCTTACTGTTCACTATCACATGTCTAACAAAGTTACTCCACCCTCTCAGATCCACTCGGACAACATCATCTTTACCTACATTCTGCGATACTGTTATGGGAGGTGGTGGTGTAGTGGTAGCCTCACTGGACTAGTAATCCTGAGGCCCAGGCTAATGTTCTGGGGACATGGGTTCAAATCCCACCACAGCAGATGGTGAAATTTGAATTCAATTAATAAATCTGGAATTAAAAGCTAGTGAAACCAATGTCGATTGTTGTAAAAACGCATCTGGTTCACTAATGTCCTTTAGGGGAAGAAATCTGCTGTCCTCACCTGGTCTGGCATACATGTGACTTCAGACCCACAGCAATGTGGTTGACTCTTAAAATGTCCTCTGAAATAGCCTAGCAAGCCACTCTGTTCACGGGCAATTATGGATGAGCAATAAATGTTATCCTAGCCAGTAACACCAGCGCGCTCACATTACACGAACGAATGAAAAAAAAATCTGTAAACTTGAGATCAGTGTCCGCATGTAGGTTGATGATCTCCTATTGAACAATGGGAGAATAGAAGCCATAATTTCTGGCCCTATCAAAGGTGTAACTCTGCGGTCACTGACTCCACTTTCCTCTCTAGCTGCCTGTTCAGACTGAATTTAGACTATGCACGACCTTGAACTGAGACTTAAACCACACAGCCCATCAGTCATAGAGTCATACAGCACTGAAACAGGCCCTTCGGCCCACCGAGTCTGTGCCGACCATCAGCCACCAATTTATACTAATCGTACATTAATCCCATATTCCCTACCACATTCCCACCTTCCCTCAATTCTCCTACCACCTATCTACACTAGGGGCAATTTACAATGGCCAATTTACTTATTAACCTGCAAGTCTTTGGCTGTGGGAGGAAACCGGAGCACCCAGCGAAAACCCACGCGGTCACAGGGAGAACTTGCAAACTCCCCACAGACAGTACCCAGAACCGAACCCGGGTCGCTGGAGCTATGAGGCTGCGGTGCTAACCACTGCGCCACTGTGCTAGACTACTTATTTGCAGCTGCACAATATCGCCCACTCTCACCTTGCCTCCACTGTCACCAAAACCTTCCAGACTCAATTTCTTCAATGCCATCTTGAAGCCCCCAGAACTGCAATCATACAAAAGTTCACTGCCCAACCCACACTAACTTTTGTGTATTCACCAGCACCACACTGGTTGACCTACACTGACTCAAATACTCATCCTCATCGACAAATCTCCCTGTGGCTTCACTTCATGCAGCCAATATTATAGCTCTCCTTTGTGTCCCACTGTCCTCTGATTCCAGGAATTCCTGCACTCTCTCCAGCGATGGCAAACGCTAATGGTCTTTCTCAATAAAACACATCTTAAAACCTCTCCCACAGTGACTCAGGGCACTTCCTCTCGCTCTGCAGGAAAAATATTTTAATCTTTGACCATCGTGCTTTAGGTTGTAAAAATGTATACTGGCTATGTACAATATCTAGAGGATAACAGATAGCTCTCAGTGACTTATGAAGCAATAAGTTAACCAAAGGGGTTAGGCAACAACACATGATCTGAGCACAAAGCTTGAGCTGCAAGATTGGTAACTGCCTTGTAATATTCTGAAATGCAAGCTCTAGCCTTTTCAATACAAGACTAGGAGTACTCTTACTTTGCCATGATATTTCAGTTCCCATTTAAAGGCCAAAGCAGCAACGGTGTGATGTGGAACAAAGGGCATTGTTGATCTGATGTCTTATTTTTGGATTTCTGATGTAGACTCCACAGTATTGGCAGTTTGGCTTTTATGGTGAAGTACAGGACAAATCATTGGGTAGTACAGCCTGGAAATTCCCTTGATCTGAAATGTATTAAGCTTACAAGATTCAATGGGTTCAGAAGGTTAAAGCTAGCTTTTAAAATGATCCAGTTTACAGTTGTTGCGAAGAGCCACATGCAGACCTCAATCAGGAACTTTCTTGAGGATCACTGTTTATTGCTTAATAAAAATGGAGAGGCCAGGTCATTTGCTAATATCTCTTACATCAAGAAAGTCAGCAAACTAAAAGTCCATTAATTAAAATTGAAGAACAAGGGGGATTATATGGCGTATATTACCAGCTACCTTCACATTGAGATTTCAGGCTGGAATCTTACTGACAAGTAACAGTTCAAACTGCAAGTCAAAAACCTAAAGCTCTTTTCTTTGAGCACCACAGTGAAGGGAGATATTCACCTGTGATACCTCTGTCCAGTAACCAAGTTCAACAGTAAATGCACAAACAAATGATGCCCTAAGATATACAAGAGGTACACAATATCTAAACAATATAACTGTATTAAACATGTCAAACAAAACCACAAATGGGCTGGAACAAACAAACCAAGATTAAACATTTTATTTCCTTCAAGTGCTCTTTTTATGAAAAAAAATCTTCATTTCCAACAAGAACCAATTATATCTGGTGGAAATGGTAGTCAGGAGACCAAGGACAGAAGAAAAGACTCAGCACCAGACATGACTGCAGTATGAATCATTAGCCTAGCTTTTCCAATGACACATTTAAACATAGCATGTGCTCCACATTATCTAGCCTTTTCACTGGCAGCTGGTGCTATTTTGCATGGGATCAGCCAGCAGCTGATGGCACTGGTACTTAATGGCACTGGCACAGGTACTGGCACTGGTACTTTCTTTATTAATCAGCGATGAAAAGCCAGGTAAGTGACTTACCTAAGTAAGGAATGCAGGGAACCATCCTCAAGCTGCTGATGAATTCGCGCATTCTCTTGTAGTTGTCTTCTTTCGTTACTAAATAATCCAGCTTCTCAAACATAGCTTTGTCTTTTCGACTGACTAGCTGCAAAATAAGACAAACATATTTAATTGATAAGATCCTTATTAACTGGAAATCAAATAAGATATGTGGTCATATTGCAGGTAATGGGTTAAATAGCCTAGGCATAGACAGGAATTAAAAGTATGGGATGATATACAAAGGTCATCGCTGACAGGCATGTGAAAAGGCACCATAAAGACAAAAAGGTGAGTGAAACAGCTCCAAAATGCAATGGAGCAAAATAGAATGGGTCAAATTGCAAGGAAAAGGAAAGGCGGCTGCTTGATGCTTGAAGTTGGTGTTCAAAGCCAATATCTGCAGTATGCTCATGAGTAAAATAAAAGTACTATTCCTGAAGTTTGGGGTGAGCTTGTCTAGTACAGGTTGGAGTCCAAAGGTAAAGATTGGAGATACATTATTTCATCTCTTTCCAATATTTAAAAAAAAAACTCTTCAGGCTACAGGAAACATTGGCTGATTCTTTGTACGAGTATTTTGCATGTTTTTTTCTGGTGATCCTTGTCCGTTATCCTTCCTTCCCCTCTTTATCCACCTTTTCTTCCCAATTCTGATGAAGGGTCACCACTCGAACTATTTAGGTATCAAAGTAGCACCTGCTCCTTTTTTTCTTTTCAACAGTGCCATCTTGATGAGCTGACTGGTCTGTTTCAATGTTGTAACATGCTATGATTCAATGACAGAACTGCTGTATACTCTTAATTCAGATTTTCAGCATTTAAGGTTTCTCACCCTTTTTATTATGTCATCTCGTATTTTGATATTATAGCAGTTCAGTTGGTAGTTAGTGTTATGTTTTGTGCTGACATTATAGTCTATTCATATTTATCAAATATCACTTCAGTGTGATTAACAAAGTGGCTAGTGAGCAAGATATATTTTCTTGGGAAGATATTCAAATAAAATGTTGATGTTTCCCGGCAATAAATTGTATTTTTTTTATGTTATCCTCATCCATTTTATGACCCTTCTTCTGGTAATAAATGTGACTTTGACAGGCTACACAGAGGAGACAGGATTCTCGTAAAGAAAGATTTAAGCTAAAGTTTAAAACCGAACCACTAGCTTTTTAAAAAAAAAACTTATTTTACCACCCTGGTCTCAATTGGTAACCAGTTCTTTGAAAGTATGCTTGCAAATGGCACTGGTAAACCAATAAAGTTGGAAAATTGGATAAGAAAGTGAGGAAGAAAGGAATAGATGGATATGCTGATAGAGTTTGTTGAAGAGGGGTGGGATGAGGCTTGTGTGGAGCATAAACACCAGCATGGACCAATTTGGCCTCATGGCCTTTTTCTGGGCTGTAGATTTAATGTAATATGCTGAATAACATTAATAAGACGGAAGTCTGTTCATGATGTAATGAAAGAAAAAGATTTTTTGCACATTACAACAAATCCTTGATTGCAGTGTCATGCCCAGTAAAGACATATATTCCTAATTATATGATACGAGCTTTAGTCAATGTGGAATCTTTTAAAAATGGACCATGTGCTACAGGATGGGTGAAGGTCAGATGACTTGGCCTGCATATTCAAACTGTCTCACTATCTCCAAAGTACAAAAGGATACATTCCAGACTAATACGTGTCAATTACACCCATCCTGACACCATTGACATATTGCTGAATTGAATGGATTCTTCTGAAACAAAGAAGGTGTGAAGTAGCTATATCATAGTGGGATTATACCCATCCAGACATCAATGGATGGTCATGGATTCCACATCCTGGTCCATTGTGTGGTCACACCAGGGGAAAGGGCCATGTATCAACTAACAAAGACTCTAATTTGATGGATTTTGAACTTAAAAGGCAACCCTCTGCAGAGAGCGAGAGAGAGATCACAACAACCTCATAGAGGGAGTCCAGCCAAGGGCTGTGGAAAGACTCAGCCTAAACAAGAAGCAGTCCTGCTGCTGATTCTACACTTCAACCTGGCGCAGCAGAGGATTGAAAGCGACCGCCACCTTCAGTCTGAAATCTTCACCACCAGATATCTGCAACACCTCAATAAATTCAAGACTACAAACAACCCAGGCCTGCAGCTTTAAAAGAGACTGTTCTACTCAAAAGATTCAACAGGTTTATTGTAAACCAAGAACACCTAGAACCTTTAGGTTCTATCTATCTCCTCTTGAGAGTGCATGTGAGTGAATGTGGGCATGAGTGGTGTTGCAAACATTTTGGGAAATAAATATTGTTCAATAAATAGTTACTCTCATGTTTTAAACCTAAATGAAAGCCTGTCACTGTCTGTTTATTTGGAAAACAAAACACTCAGGGTCAGTTGGGAAGTGAACAGTGGGAACCATCCACACCCCTCACCATCTGTCCATAACATTAGGATAAACATGCCTGTGATGACTGTCAATAAGGTTTACTAATTCTAGACTCTCTGTACCGCCACCTACACAGCCAAGCACTCAGTTTTCTGAGTATGCTTGATCATTGCAGTTGGTTAAGAACAGATGTGGGATAACTGCTAATAGCAACCTTAAACTAATAACAGGTTTATCACTTAAAGGTGCTTTGCACCAGCAATAAACTTATGGAGTGTAAACTAGATATTCAGGAACAAAGTGGCTCTGAAATGAAGCAGATCAAGACTCCCTTGTCCAGGGGTTCACATTGTATCGCTCAGGTGTCAGATCGAGCCTTGACTCCAGATTTGGACTGCCATAATGGCACGGTTGTAATGTAAATGCAATGTCTATTAATTGTTACACTTGAAGCAATCTATCTTTTGAAATCTGCTAGAGTTTGTGCCTGGTCTGGCCTTTTTGGAAAGTGGTACCAGACAGAACCAGGAATCATTTCTTTTGGACAGTTAAACAGGCAGAGAAAGCACTCTTGGTAATCACATGTATAAAGCAATAATTCAGACATTGTCTTAATGATTGGCACTATCTTGTCCTGTTGTAAATTCCAAAACAGAAACCACGGAGTTAAAGGTTTCACTTTTCTGATTTCAAACCTTGCATGTTGGAATACTGAAAGCTAGCTGTACTTTCTCAATGACTGCCAAGCAAAGTGTTACGAATTATATGAATAGTACACTGTAGGCTGGAAAAATATATCAACCACCTTCGCTTATGACAAACAGGAAGACTAGAGTAACTCCAGACACAGACTGAAACCATGGTCCATTATACCATACTTCAGGCATTTATAACACACTTTTTGGAACAAACTGATTTTTGAAAAGGCTCAGCTTGAAAGATGTCCGCACCTTTAATGAACAAAATTAAAATTGAATCGCTGTTAATAATATATTTAGTGTTATTTTAATCATACATGATAAAGTAAAGTTAGAAATTAGATATTGTGTTGATAACTATATTGTATTATATTCAGATTTTCTCATAACTATGTGCTGATTTGTTCATTGCCATTCTTCTGTAACATTATTGTATTTTAAAGTTCATGTTTTAACTATTTTGTAAAAAAATCCTTTGACTTTCAATTAACAATTCATTAACACGGCATCCAAAAAAATCAAACTTTGTTGCAATACTTTTGTGGTCATATTAGTTGATGCTTCAAATGTAGAAGCTAATTAAAATCTGAAAACCTGGAAGGTTGCAAGCACACCCCTCCGAAAATTTTCACCGATTTGTTTTTTTTCCCCAAAATATAAAAATGATTTTCACAAACATATGGTGTCATTTCTTCCAGACCCACTTGCGTCCAATTTGAGATACAAGTTCCAATAACTCAACTAGGTGGGTTACTAATATTTTATACATAGCATTTTGAATATTCGTGCATTAACTTTGTGTTGATCTCAAATTGCTCAGGTATTCACTCCAACCACCACCTAGCATTCCATAATCAGAATGGAAGAATCGGAGAGCTCCTTCTACATAGTCCCAAACCTCAACTTCAGAACAGCAACATTGCAGGATACTTCCATTTCCCACACTTCTCTACCTTTTCTGAATGAGGTTCTGAATACAACATAACCATTACAAGCTTTTGGTCATCTGCGCTCCTATCTCCTTAAGTGGGTCAGTGTCAAATTTTGTTTGATAATGCTCCTACGAAGGACCTTGGGATGTTTTATTATGTTAAAGGTGCTATATAAATGCAAGTTGATGTTGGTTGCCCAATTAGTATTGAATTATGGACAGTTTGGAATGACATGCACACCTCTCCACAGAACCCCAGCTTATTTCACTTTACGCCCTTAATAGCCATGGAAAATAAGTCTTTGCATTTGGCTGAAATCCAAACATGAAATGACAATTTTCTAACCAAATGCACTCAGTTCATTAGTTGACTAATTTCCATTATTAAAAAAAAACTTTTGTTTAAAATTCAATTGTATACTGCACCACGAAGAAAAGGTGCCTTAGTGCGCGTGTGTGATGTGTAACCCTGGTTCCACTGCATATTTTATATTTTATTAGGATATCTGTCAAATTGATATAATCGGTGAAATTTGAAGTGTCTTTTGAAGCTTCACAAGCTCACAATTGTCTTCAGAATACTTTGGAAAGCAACCTTAACTTTAAAGCAACACAGATTCCACTTCACCTTAATTACTGAGATCTTAAAACAAAGTCTGATGAATTTCTTTACTGTCACAGCCAAGGGTATGGCTATGGCAAGATGCTGCAGCTCTATTTTCCTTTTTTTTTTATAAAGATGACAAGATCCTTTACAGAAGCGGAGTACATAATCTTTTTTGGGGGCAGGCTTGATGGACCAGCTGGTCTTTACCTTATTGACAATTTTGTGTGCTCATTATCACATTCACAACAAAGGTGGGGGAAAAAAAACAAGTAATGGATCCCCCAAAATTAGAAGCCACAGCTCTCTGAAAGAATTATTTACCCAAGTAAATTCTTTGAACAGAAAGCTGTGTTAATTATAGAACATGTTGACCGATGGGGGAGAGAAGAGTATAACTTGGGATTTCAAAAAAAAAGACGATGGATGCTTTTTTGAAGAGGACTTCACTGTAGTACTGGACACCACCACATGACAGGTGATGTAGTTGCTGTAACATTGTCCACCCTGTTCACTGTAAACTGTGCACAAGTACCGAGTATAACAGTGCGTTCTAGCATACCGACAGAGAAAAAAGAAAATAAATTTAATATCCAAGTGGTTCTACCTCAAGGCAAAAAGCAAAACTGAGTCCAGCACATATCTCAGACCCTGGGATATGATTTTCAGACACAGTCGAGGCAGCATCCCACTTTGTATTCCTCATTTGTGTGTTGATCATGGGCTCCAATTGGGAAAACACAACAAAAAAGCAGCAATCCCATTATTGAAGTTACAAATGAACTTCTCAAATTAAATGATTGCATGAACTTTAATTTTAGAAAATAAAAATTTGCCTTGCTTTTTGAGTTGAGAAATGTAATCAGCTTAAAACACTGTCCTTGCAGCTAAAGTGACTCTATCTGTATAGTTTCTATTCATAGCCTTCCTTCATATAGCTGCCAAAAATGCCACTTTCATCACAGAAAATATATGACTACTTAAAAATTGACAAAAAACTCAAACAAAAATTTGATCATGAAGTACATTGGACAAATGATTGAGGAATGCTTAGGAGAGTTGAAATGGAACACAGTTTATGAGGTCTAATTGTCCTTCATGCAGCAATATATTTCACAGTAACTATAATAAATAGCAAGCTTTTGAAACACAGGGAAAACATTAAGACCAGATCCAGCCCACAAGTCTAGTGGAACAGACAATGTTTAGAGAGTTCACACTCAAATGCAGAATTTAAAACATAGGTTATTTTGACAGATAGACATGTCACAGTTAATTCATTGACAGTAGCAGAGGTGCTGCATTCTACGATCAGCAGGTTTCTTGGTGTAGCAATGTTTACAAACTCCTCATTGTTTAGTAAACCAGCTCAGTTCCTCTCATGTTGAATCCTTTGCCAAATCACAAACCATCACAACATCTGTTTGCACTATTTTTTATTACATCAAACATATCGTGAAGAGCCATTGCATTGGCTTAACCGAACCAAAGGCAATATTAGTTTTCCTTCCACAATTCAACATTTGTAATTAGATAAAGATTTATATAACCATCCACTCTGGTCATTTAAACACATCGGGCTGAATTTTATTAGCGCCGCCGCACATCGTAGCAGTCCGCGTTGAAGTTGGCGGCCTTCCAAGATGGAAGCGCCACCGCTGAGCCCCCATGATCTTTCATGTGGGGGCTCATTTAAATGGAGGGGGCAGAGCGGCCGCCGCTGATGACATAGATGGGGCGGCTGCTCCATCTCTGGCAATGGCGTCCGGCGCAACTTCACAGGCGCTGGCGCCATTTTTAAAGAACTTCATGCTCTTAGTAAAATGTTAAATATTTAAAGGTATTTTATTTTTCATTGGATTGTAAAAAAAAATTAGAAGATGGGGGCCCTTTCCCAACCCCCACAAGTGATGTTTTTTTTGCCCTATAACTTATATTATTCACAACACAAACTTGCCCCCACCTCCCCCAACTTTCTCACATTTGCCCTTCAACACCTTCTCACCATCTCCATAGCCAATAAAAAGTGTTTTCTCCGCTCCCACCCCGTCCCCTCCCCCTGAACATTTCACTCTTCCCCGTTCCCCACTAGTGTCTCGCCTTGGAACTCCAAATGGAGTTCTGAAGGCGCGCGAGGTGCGGCTGGCGGCCGTACAATTGGCGCAGGACGGCCGCCGGGACCTGGTAAGTTTATTTGTATTTTGTTTTAATTAATTTAAGTATGTGAGTGAAGACCCCGCTGCTTGGCAGCGGGGGGCAGCTACACCGAGGCCTCGTCGCCACCGGTAAAATGTGGCGAGGCCTTCTCGGCATCGGGGGTTGCGGTGACCGCTCCCACAGAATTTTACGGGCCCCCCCCCCGCCCCCCCGCCACGACCCCCACCGTTGAGGGGCTGGTAAAATTCAGCCCATCTTTCCCAAAAACCAAACAGAAATCTTGCCACCCAGTCTCCTATGCCAATTCATCCTTTCCCAGGACACCAAACTATTTTACCTCATCCAAGTGAGATTTTGTTATGTATGAGCTCTATTAGCATAAAGTAAAATGTTTAAGTTGGTGGGTGGTTTCAAAACAAAGTTGCAGAACAGTGCACAAAAACTTTCACACAAATTTCCTTCCTTACAATTTCTTGCTAAAAGGCACAACTTAATCACATAATTGCCCACAGCTAAGGAATAGTTGGTGTTTAGTACAATTTCGTTCATGTGCAGTCTACACAGTTGAGGGAACTGGACAGGATACATCAACAGTGGAACCTAACATTTTGAAAATTTTACATTTGGATTTTCATCATATAAACAGAAAAAATTACACATTAACCACTAAAATCTGGTTTTGATTTAATTCGTAAAATCCAGACAGTTCATTCATGAAATTAGAACAGCAGCTGCTCATAAATGGATAAGAATTTAGTATTTTGGATGTATTCCCTCTTATCTATCTCTGTTCACATACTCCTGGAACTCCTAACCCATAGTGTAATAAGAAGGGTAGCTTAGGTCAGAGTTACAGGAACGTATGACAGATACACGGAAAAATGTGACAAAGATTTGGCAAAATTGTGGCCCAGGAATTGTGCGCAGTTGCAGAAATGTTAATATACTAATAGCAGAGCACCCATGGCATTGCTCCTGGTGATTCAGAGGATATGATGTTTTCCAACAATAGGGTTATCATCAAAGCACAATGGGGAAAATGTTACAAGGAGCGAGAGTGATGGTACTATGACGTTAATGCTATATGTAACACTTCTGATATACACTTGAAGAAATCACTTATGAGTAGCAAGTAATGAAATGCAACACCATACATGTTATTCTTCATACTTGAATACGCAACCTCGAACTCGGAGACAAAGGCACTATTGCCGAGCCACAGCTGACACCATTGGCTTCAGGAATGCAAAGCAGCATTACAGAGAATGGTGAAGAACGACAACAAATAACTAATCAGTGATCAAGTTGGCAATTTGTGTATAGCAATCTCCCACAAACAGCAATAAGATAATGGCCAGATAATCAGTTTTAGTGATGTTGCTTAAGGTTTTAATATTGGCCAGGACACCACAGAGAACTCTTCTGCTCTTTGTAGCAGACCACTCATAGTAATAGCAGAAATGAAGTGCAAAAAGGAGAAAGGAAACCGAAGCAAAGCAAGCAACAAGAAGTAAACGTTCATCGCAGATTCTGGATTGTGAGCACACGCCTTCATCAGTTGAGGGAAGCATGTAGTGCCAGGGTAAAAGTCAGGAATAATGTAGCAGGGAAATACTTCTAAAGAGCAAGATAAATTAAATAAATATGCGGGTTTCATGCATTGAAAGAAGTCTTCCACAGAATGAAATACATTTCTTGAATTAAGTCACTAGTTTGGCACAGGCTTGAGGAAATTAACTCAATAAAATGTGCGGGCTTCAAGAATGGAAAGCAGGCAGACAAAGAATGAGTAGGAACGGCAGCAATTAAATACATTAAATCAAATGGATTAATTAGTGGAAGCAGACTAACTAATTGAAAGTCAGCAATTTGATGCAATTAAGTAAATATATGCATGGGCTTTATAAATAAAAACCAGTCTTATAAAGAATGGGCAGAAACAGCAGCTTATAAATAATTAAAGCCAGGAATGGCATGGAAAATATGGCCTTGCATGCAATCAGGAGAAAGTAAGCAAACAAAATGGAGCAAAATGAATTAAATGGTTACGTGGGCTTCATGAAATGAGCCTTCCAAAGATAAATGAAGTCCACTTTGGGGTAAATTAGAAATGCACATTAAATATAGGCCATAAATGGCATAAATGCAGAAAATTAAATACACATTTCATGCCTTTCATGACCTCAGACATCCCAAAGTGCTTTAGAGTCAATTAAGTATTTCTGAAGTGTAGTCACTGTTGTAATGTAGGAAACATGACAGCCAATTTGCACACAGCAAGCTCCCACAAACAGCAATATGATAATGACCAGATAATCTGCTGTACTGATGTTGTTTGGGAGATAAATATTGGGCAGGACCCTGAGGATAATGCTCCTGCTCTTCTTCAAAATAGCGTCTTGGATTTTTTTTTTAAACATCTGCCAGGAAAGGCAGACGGGGCCTCGGATTAACGCCTCATCCGAATGACGGCATCTCTGACAGTGCAGCAGTGCCTCAGTACTACGCTGGAGTGTCAGCCTAGATTATGAGCTCAAGTTCCTGGAATGGGACTTAAATGTACAAACTTCGGAATCAGAGACAACAGTGCTATCACTGAGCCATGACTGACACCCTGGCTTCATGAATGCAAAGCAGCATTACAGAAATAAATAAATTAGTTAGCGATAAAGAAAGTTGTCAAAGGAGCACTGAGTCAGTAAAATGAACAACATAAATAGACAACATATATATTTAAATCAGCATTGAGGGCTGGCCTGCTCTGCTAAAAGCTGGACTCCATTCCTTCAGGCCTTGCTGATGCTGGCTCATTGCCCAAGCCCGACGCAACCTCGAGCCTCTATTTATTTATTTAATTAATTTGTTGCTGCCCAACTCCAATTAACCCCAATTCCATCTGATGAGATCACAGTTATAGAGTCATATAGTTTGATTAATTTGCAGCCGTCACCACAATTAAAAGACCCATACTGTTCTGAAATGTTCCAGTGATGACGTAATGCTGAGAGGTTTTCTCAAAAGTTTCTCCAAATCCACCACTGTAGCTTTGGCAGAAGTGCAGCGCAAACTGCATTTGTACACAACGATGCTGTACATTTACCAGCAGAACCATATGCAGACATTGGTAGGGGGTGGAATTTGAGACACACAACAGTGCCATCGATGGTGGGAGGACTAAAAGGAAAATATATGGATAGTTCAGAAAGTTGTAAGCAGGTATCACTCAGGTGTGACAATGCGACATCAGGAAGCATCAGCATTTGTAAAAAAAAAAATGGAAAATATCTAGCATGCACACATCTCCAGTGAAGTCCTTCTGACCCCTGTTTCTGATGTGCAGCTTGAATTTAGCTAATATATTCCCACCTGCAAAGTTGCCAGACCAAACACAATTAATCTAAAAATAACCTGAGGCTGTGCTGACTTTACAATGTGGTCTTTCTAAGGAACACAGCTGCACACCGGCAGAACAATACCATGTGCATCACATGATTAACAAGCTTACCCTTCTGTTTGGTTTTGGGAAAGATGGCAGCCCATCTCACTGCTTAATGCTGACTACAAGATTCTGTCCAAAGTCATAGCCAGTCAAGTCAAGTCTGCTCTGGAGTTGGTGATCCACCCTGATCAGACCTGTACAATACCCGGCAGGAAGATCTCCGATAGTCTCATGCTACTCAGGGATATGATCACCTATGTACGGGACAGGAGGGTGGACACCTGCCTCATCAGCCTGGAGCAGGAGAAGGCTCTTGACAGGATATCGCACACCTACATGATGGAGGTGCTTTCTAAAATGGGGTTTGGGGAGGGAATCAGCAATTGGATCAAACTGCTCTACACAAACATCAGTAGCGCAGTCTCAATCAATGGGTAGGAATCAGAAAGTTACCCGATCCAATCTGGAGTCAGACAGGGCTGTACTCTCTCCCCTATCTTGGTTGTTTGCTGTATTGAACCCTTTGCTGAGTATTAGGAAGGATGCGGGCATAAGCAGGGAGACAATCCCAGGCAGCGGAGGCACTCAGGTTAAAACCTCCCTGTACATGGATGACGTCGCTGTCTTCTGCTCAAATCCGCTGTCCGTGCGCAGACTAATGCGCATCTGCGACCAGTTTGAACTGGCCTCGGGAGTTAACCACGGCAAGAGCGAGGCCATGTTCTTTGGGAACTGGGCTGACCGATCCTTTGTCCCCTTCACCGTCAGGTCAAACTACCTGAAGGTGCTGGGGTTATGGTTCGGAAGGGCCGGGGCGTGCACCAAAACCTGGGAGGAGCGAGTAGCCAAGGTAAACCAAAAGTTGAGCATGTGGGGGCAGCGATCTCTCTCCATTATGGGTATGAATCTGGTCATCAGGTGCGAGGCGCTCACGTTGTTGCTGTACGTGGCGCAGGTCTGGCCCTTACCCCACTCCTGCGCTATGGCGGTTACCCGAGCCATTTTCCGCTTCATCTGGGGATCTAAAATGGACCAGATCCAGAGGGACACGATGTTCAAACCTCTAGATAAGGGCAGGAAAAATGTACCCAACATCACCATCCTGATGACCACCTTCGTGTGCGGCTGCATCAAGCTGTGCGTAGACCTCCAGCATGCAAACTCCAAGTGTTACAACATGCTGAGGTTCTATCTGTCCCCGGTGTTGCGAAGAATGGGCCTGGTCACATTTCCGCGGAACGCTCCATCCAGTTGGACTGTGCCATACCACCTATCCTTCGTGGAGCAATTTCTGCGGAAAAACCCCTTTGACCACCAATCCATCAGGCAGTGGTCTGCACGGAATGTCCTCAAGGAACTACGGGAAAAGGAGACGGTGGATCCTTTCGGATGGTTCCCCGAGCAGACTGCAGAAGTTATTTGGCGGAATGCCTCATCACCAGAACTTTCAAACAAGCACCAAGATGTAGCTTGGCTGGTGGTGAGAAGAGCCCTCCCTGTACGCACGAAGTCTCACCCCCTCTGGACAATGCCCTCGAGGTGGCTGTGATGGGGAAGAAATGGTTGCCCATCTCCTTCTGGAATGTGTCTTTGCAAAGCAGGTGGAAAGAGATGCAGTGGTTTTTGTCAAGGTTCATCCTAAGCAGCTCTGTAACACAGTAGTCTGTGCTCTATGGGCTGTTCCCAGGGACGCACACCAAGACAAACATCAACTGCTGCTGGAAGACTATCAATTCGGCGAAAGAAGACCTTTGGTCTGCCTGAAACTTGCTGGTCTTCCAGCGCAAACAGTTGTCCACAACCGAATGTTGCAGACTGGCACATTCCAAGGTCCAGGACTACGTGCTGAGGGACACACTAAAGCCTGCGGCAGCCGCAGCAAAGGCTCAATGGGGAAAGACCACAGTGTATGGTCCCCCCACCAAGCGGAACTGAGGGGCTGGATCCATGGGAAACCCCTCGAACTGTACTGGGAAAATTTTTGTGTGCTGTTAATGTATATGGCATGAAAAATGAAATGGAAGGGTTGTGAGGCAACTCACTCCTGTATTGAAGGAAGCTGATCTCCTTTGCTCTGTTTGCATTTTTTGACTTGGTGCTGTTTGGAATGGTTTTGTCATGTATTTTTACCAGATTTTTATGAGGAAATTAAAAAAAAACAAGCTTACCCTTATAAAACAGCACATCAAACTTGCCCTTCGCAACACAATCGGAAATTTGTTGGTAAATACAAAAAAGACTTTTGTCCAGCATGATTCCATCAAACTTCAAAGTCTTGAAAGTTTAAGCACAGAGAAAGCCAATCATTGCGAATGTTTTTCTTACATTGATGCTCTGGCCCCTTTCCAAGGGAAGGGGCCAGACATTTACAGCCAGCTATCAAACTACACAATGTCTCTTAACAATTAGCATTTAAATTGAGTCCAGATTATGCCCATAAATACCACTGCCAACTGAGAGTACCCGGAGAGGGCCTTCAAGCAACAAATGGGGTTAAACAAAGCTCTATCATAGTGCTGAACATCACAAGCATCCCCAACTACCTAGGACAGATCTGCTACCTCTTCCAATCTCTCCATGGTCTCGCCCCTCCCCATCTTTGTAACCTCCTCCAGCCCTACAACCCTCCGAGATATCTTCATCCCTCTAATGCTGGCCTGTTGAGCATCCAACATTTTAATTGCTCCACTTTTGGCAGCTGTGCCTTCAGCTGCTGAGGCCCTAAGCTCTGGAATTCTCTTCCTAAACTTCTATGCCTCTTTTTTATCCTTCAAGACACTCTTTAAAGCCTACCGCTTCAACCTCATTTGCCCTGGTATCAAATTTTCTTTGGTATTCGCTCCTGTGTAGAGCCTTGGGGCCTTTTGCTACATTGAAGGCACTATATAAATACACGTTACTGCTGTTATGAGCTGGCCAGTAGTCAGAGGTGAAAGGGTAAGTAGCAGACTTTTTCTCGTCTTTACTCAGTAAAATAGATTTTTTGGGGTGTCTGGGATCTAAATTTGCCTGTGTTCTTTTAAGGCAGTCTGTTTGTCTAGGGAGGTATGCGTTTCAATTTTTGGCAGCAAGATTTTTCCACTGCTACAACAACTTGTTAACAGACAGCATTCGACACTGAGCCACTTAAGGAGATATTAGGTAGGACAGGTGGCCGTAAGCTTGGTCGAGAGGTAACTTTCAGGAATGACAAAGGAGGAGAGATAGGTAGAGAGGTGCAGAAGTTTAGGGAGGGAATTCCAGAGCTCAGGCCCTTGGCTGGTGAAGGCACTGTTACCAATGACTGAGTGAAGGAAATTGGGGATGTGCAAGAGGCTCGAAGTGGAGGATCTTAAGAGATCTTGGAGGGTTATAGGGCTGGAGGAGGTTACTGAGATAGGAAGGGGTAGGGCATGGAGGGATTTGAGCACAAGGATGAAAATTTTAAATACGAGACTTTGCCAGACCAGGAGCCCATGTCGGTCAACAAGTAGAAAGGTGATGGGTGATTGGGTCCACAGGAGCAGTGCTGTCATTTGCATTCAATGCCACTACAGGCCTGACTTTATACAATTCAGAATATCCCAAGATAACACATGGCAGTTTTGTCCTAATTTCCTGGTCATGTTAGGCAACCACCTGCCAAGAATGAGGCACGTTAATTTTGCCATGAACTTCGATTTTAAACTGTTACTGAAGTGAAGAAAGGACTTGTTAACCAGATCAGCCGTGTCTGGAAAAGACATTTGCATATTAACAGAGGGTGTTTCGAACGACAAAGCAGCCATTCCCTGACACATTTAGCCCACAATAGACTTTTGATTACCAGAGATTGAAGGTGGGGGAGCTTGCATTCCAGGTTGACTGCTAAGATGGTGAATACACAAACAGACATGGTCAAACTAGCTGGGCAACCTGAGTTTTTTGAATTTGTACAAACAGTTTGGGCAGAAAGTCTGTTTGCTCCTGGACTGAGATCTCTCTCCTGTCTGCTCCCATCTCTTACTCACAAGCCTCTGAATCTACTGAAGACAGATGAACCCCAAGAGAGAAAAGTCTTGTACACAAACAAGGTTTAAAAATAATACTGGGCCCCAACAAAAAACAAGATCTACCTACAATCAAGGACTCTACAGTGAGCTCGAAGAACCATAACAACTCTTCAGATATTGCCTCAAACTTTTCCATTTTATTTTTATTCTGCTCTTTTCTGTTTTTATTTGCATGTGTGTATCACATATGCATGCTAGCGCGGGGCGTGGCGTGTATCGTAGGCTTTAACCAAATTAGAGTTTAAGTTTAATAAATTTCAACTTTTCTTATTTAAACCTAAGAAAGCCTGTTTGTGCTGGTTTCTTTGCCTTATAATTGGAAAGCGGTGAACAAGGACTCACCGAATGGGAGCTAAAAACACGGCGTGTTTAAAATTAAACCCTATTACGGTAAGACCAGGTGAAGGCTGAAAGGGAACCCCAGACCTCTTTCTCACCTGGTTGTAGCACTTCTGTCAAAGGCTGACTACTGTTTAGTGAGTTACCACACTGTCACCAAACTAGCATGTTCACATCCTGGAAAGGTAACTACCAGGCAGCATAACAAGGGTTAAAATATATTTCCTTGTGTGGATCAAATCCCTCAGTTAGTAGAATTTAGGAAGAAGGCCTACATAAAGGAGGTTTAAAGACAAAAAACTTCCGGAATTATTTTGCACTCAACATTAAGCAGATATTTAACAGTTAACTCTCCATTAATCTGTCAAACAACTTATGAGTTATATTGTATATTAAGATAGTGTGTGTTTTACAATGAGGCACTTCTTGATTTATGCACTCTAATGCTATATCTACTCTTTACAACTTTAGGCTCAAAAGTAGACATCTATGCTTTAATAATTGTGGTAGATATTCCCCCCACTTTGTGCAATTCACTTCATTCATCTTAGTAGCTGCAACATGTGTTAGATAACACACTGACTGCAAGATATTTTCCAGATTACATCATAATTAAGTTTTTTTTCTTAAAGCGTCCAACCTCAAAACACTCCGGAGAGATGAATCATGCAGCATGGAAAATGTGCATTCATGTTTTGTTCCTTTTTTAAATCCACAGTGATGCTATTAATTCGTTTTCATGTGGGAATGCATAGAATATCTGACCTTTTCTTGAGAAGATTCTGGGAAAAACACATTTACAGTGTAGACCATGTTCACATACCATTTAATTCCAAAATAAAAACAACGTAAGTGCAACAAGATGCTCGTTTGAGTAGTTCAAATGTTTCTTCTGCAGCTGACAGAGAATCCAACACTTTACTGCAGCTCATTCCCGCTGCACCAATCCTAACTGCATTTACTTCACCTTGTCGCTCTCGACTGTAAACTTCATTGCTTTCCAAAAATATTGACTGCTTTCTCTACTCTTACTGACTCTCCTCTTTCGGTTGCCATTTCTTTTTTATGCTGTTGTTAAATCCTAGTTCCCGACTTCCTCTTACTTTCTATTTTACTCCCCGCACGGACTCACCTTCTGTCTCTGGATATTCTGTAAACTGCTCACAATATACCAGTATTTAGCGGCCATTAAGTAGCTCACTATCAATGCCATCCTAAACGTCTACATTTACAGGCATCTGTCTTCAAGCTACCAGGTAAACATTAAAACTACCAGCCTCTAGGAAAAGTGGAATGTTTGACACTTAAATGACAAGTCATCATGGCTGTTAGGGAGGTTGGGAGATTAATTTGTCACAGGCTGATTATTGTGTACCAAACATTGACAGTAAAAATTCAACTGGAAAAACAAAGCACAGGACATATGGAAATTGTTGAAAAAAGGGTGAATTTGCCTCAGTACCCTCAAATTAGGAATATTACCCTTGCAGTAGAAAAACGGCATTTGAGGTGACCTGAATTAAGGCATTTCAGAATGCAGCAAAATTGGTCTAGCTCAAACCCTTCACTGCAGATTAATTTTGAATGAGATGGGATATAGCAGTCTTCTCCGAACCACTGCCTTGTGCATCTTCTTTCAATTCTTCATTTCATCTCCCATTCTTCAGGTGCTTTAGCAGCCTTCTTTTCCCTCCCTCTTGGTTTGTTTCCTTTTTTCCCTCCACCCTTCTATCACCTTTCAACATCCCATCCCCCTCAGCACGTGCCCTTTTTCCGACATAAACTATGTTCTTCTTCATCATCAATACATCCTCATTACTTTTCTAACCTATCCAATTTACTTTCTCCACGTCTGTAAAAAGTACAGCTCAAAGCTCTCCGAAAGCCCATTTTCCTCTTTCTTCAGTATCTATTGTTATACTTCAGAAAGTCAGGTGATGAACGATAGAACTAGAGCCAATCTTTACACACTTTTATAAGCATTTATTTACAGAGTTACACAGTACAAGCATGCACCTTCTAACCCAACAACCACAGTTTCTGTGTGTGTCTAATTTAGAGGCACAAATAAATCCCCAGTTAATACCCACCACCTGCATACAATTAACATCTATGTTTCAGCACTATATATCATACCAATCTCTTCACTCATCTTTTCTTCATTTTTCCAGTCAATATCCTCTTCCTCATATTAAGTACCACTTTTCCCATTGTAATCCTAGATCTCACCTCCTTGGGACATCTGCCATCTTCACTCGTTATATTTAAATCCAGATTGATATATTAATTGTCTCAACTGATCCAACGGTTCTTCGCCTGTTAAGGTGCTGTCTTTCAACTGCACTCCTATGAACATTCATAACTTCAGTCTTAGCCACATTTCATTGCTGCAGCTTTTAGGCTACCTACCAATAACTGCATCCCATTCATGGTACTTGCTTTCAAGGTTTTCTTGTCAGTGAACGTGACAGCCTTCACCAGCTATACTCCAACTCTCACTCCTTCCTCTACCTAATTAAGTCTTTCTCTCACCATTGCTTCTACATACACATTGAACACAGATGAAGAGTAGCATCCTTTTCTAATCTGACTCTCCACCCACAACCCTAACGTCTGCAGCTTTCCCCATATACTTAACCTTTATCAAGCATCTGTCTCGCCAATCACACCAATATTTAGGACAGCCACTAGTTTTGGCCAATTCACTCTATTAAGCCATTTACAGTGAAATGTAAATGAAATATTTATTACACTTAAATAATCTCAATGAAGAAGTGGTCAAATCCTCCTAGGCTATGTAAGAAGCTAGTATGAATCAGTTTTCACTGTCAGTCCAGTAGGAGAGGGGAGAAAAGAAATAGGAGAGGTATAATATTTCTTATTAGAATATAACCTCACTTGAGAATTCAGGAAAGCACAAGTATGAAAGTCAAATGACAGTCTTCATCTTCAGCAGTTAGAAGCAAGATTGAAAAAAATACATCGAGAAATATTTCCCCTGCAGTTTATCAGACTTGATACAACATGAAAATCTACATGAGAAAGTCACTCTTAAAAAGGTACAGCCCTTTTGAGATGTCCATAAACTGTCACATTTGGCCATACATCTTTATCATCTTCACCTTTGCCTGCTCAATCTTTTACAACATGATGTACAATGCAGGTTTACCATTCAGTTTTATAGCACCACTTCCCAGTGCAGTGGGGAAGGAAAAATGGATTTAGTAAGAATCAACTGTAAAATCTTGGGAAGGGAAGCAAACAGTGGAAGAAAGAAATTACATGGGAACAGTCGACAGGAAACAAGAAGGGAGTTCCAAGATTTTATCGTAAAATGCCATTAAACTAGCAGTACAATTTGAAAAAAGTGAAGATCTTGGTATCTATAGATTGAGGGGTAGAGCACATTGAATTAACCCAGGAATAATTAATTAGTTTGTTGTCTGGTCCCCACCTGGATTAGTGTGTGCTGTTCTGTGCACTGTAATATGGGGGCAGTAATCCTGACCTTGGAGGGAATACCATGAAGGACAACTCAGTTGATTAATGGGATTGGGAATCTGTGCCGGAAAAAACAAATCATTAGGGAACATTTCTGCTGTGACCAAGCATCAGCTCTAATATTAACTTTCTGACATGGTCAATGCAGCAATGATGAGGGTGGGGTTTAAAAAGTTATTCCGGCCCTAAAACAACAATGCCAACTCCTTGAAAACTCATTAATGCTAACAGCTGAATACAATTGCCTCAGATGTCTGGACAAAGACGATAAAAGATTACAAGCATATACTTCTGTCCTAATGAAAATACTGCAAGATTTCTTAGATCCAAGTATCTGTACAGAAATATTAAAAGTTAATGAAGCTTAAGTCAAATAAACCCAGGAACAAATATGTACGCAGTTATTGGCAAGTCTAACAAATAAACCCATACAGAGTTTGATTCACATGTTTTTAATATATCCAGGATTGTAACAACAAACAAAATTATGAATTATTAAGCTTGCTTTAACTTTTGGAGGATCTCCATGCTAAGTATCATGCTCACAAAGGTCAATGTCAGGTTAACTCAATAAATAATTAAACTGATATAACCCATGACCGGAAGGACCTAAGTCACTCAATGACAAGGACAGAATATCAACATACTGATAAACATGCACATTTGAAAGAGCACAATCAGTTCTTGCTACTTGCATGCCAAAAAGCAATATCCTTGATGCACTCCAAGATCTCAGACTACATGGAACTTATCTTTATCAGTTCAGTCAAATTAGGACAATTTTTGGCTACAAATTTGACACGTATACTTCATGCAAGGACATGACAAAGCTAAGGTCTTTTTAATGCATTATTCACCACATTATGTTCAGAGACATAGCTCAGTACCAAACCTTTCACGTTAGATTCCAAGAGATTTCAGGTCAGCATTAAAATAAAACTAAAAGCGACAGTGAAGAGGAAACCCATAAAATCACAGCATTCATGGCGTATAGTAAATACTCCAGCCAACTGTGGCTCTGTACAAACTAGCTCTGTGCATTCCTTATGATAGTTACAATGGTTTCTGATTGTTCCTCATTTTGAATTTTTAAGGGCTCTTTTTGCACACACACGTGTTTTGTAAGGGCTAACTAACCACACTCCACACGAGGGGCTGGATTTTCTCCCGCCGCTGGGCGCAAAAAAGGGCGGGTTGTGCACCGCCGCAATCTTCCTCGCTACAGCCCAGGATAATGGGACCATCAGGCCACACCCCCACCCCAATCACTTGGAGGGGTGGACCCTCTGCCAACCCTGCTAAGTCATTTAAATTTTGTAAGGGCTACGCCCTTCCAATGTACCGCCAATAAATCTATTGCCCCTTCCCCCCCATCCCCCACCAATAACAAGTAAATTCAACATTTCACCTCTCTCCTCAAAATACTTAGCTTCAACGCTTGACCTTCCCCAACCCACCCCCCCACCCCCGCAAACTGATCAACATGCAGAGATCTCCCCTTTCCACCCTCCCCTACACTAGTAATTTTCATTAGAGCCCATTCCCCCGCACCAGCTGCACTAAAAATCATACATTCCTCTCTTCCCCACCACAGTGGCGCCTGCTTTCCCTGGACGGGAAAGTGAAGGCACGAGTGCCGGCCGCCACTCGGAAGATCGCGGCCCAAAGGAAAGATCGCTGTTGATTTTATTTAAATGTATTCATTTCATTAATTTAAATATGTTAATCCGGGTCCCATCACCCAGTATCAGGGGGAGCTGCCACGGAGACTCACTGCTGGGAAGATCAGGCCCGGCACTCCCGGTATTGGGCTCCGTGGCCGACTGCTGCTGGAATGATCTTCCCCTCCCCCCCAGCCATGGAGCCTGACATTGGGAACTCAGTAGAATCCCCGCCAAGAAATAGTTTTATTAGATAGTCAAAATTTCAAGACAACCAGTGTATGTTTGAACTAATATTGTTGTACTACTGCACAGTATGGACACCAACTGTGTAGCACTGAGGAGGCAGCGTGCAATTGAACCATCTGCTTGTTCTGCTATGGGGCAGGAGACCAGCAGATAGAGGGGTGCAGGAGCTCTTCAACATGTCTGCTCAAATGCATACAATTATCAACTTGCTTTGTTCTGATTGAGAAGACCTGTTGGAAAATTGTACTTCCAAATCAGTTGAAAATAGCTTGGTAATAGATGGTTGGCTAAGATTTTTTTTGAAATTAAAAGTGATCTTTTGCCAGCTGCAACTATGCCCAGTGGAAGCTAACATAAATCATATTTTTGGAAGTAGTCTTGCTTATGCCAATAGTTTTGATATCAAATTTTTATCACTGCACATCAAAAAATCTTGGCATGGCACCAGGACCGAAAGCACAGCTAGACAACAGCACGAGTCCACCTCTTAAATTTTGAGGACACATGCCTAGTTGACAATGGTCTGGTTAATCCTTTGGGAACAGTTGTCATTTTTCATTAATAAAGCTACTGTTATGACCGAGGTGGGAGGAGTGCACTGTCTATTCTAGTTCCACTTCTCCACGGGTCACAAAATAGATTTAAATTTTCCACTTACCGATATAGTCAATCATATAGTCTACTTTTGCCAGAATAAAACACACTAACCAGGTTCTTCAATGAACAAAATTATCAGTTATTAGAAAACAAGTCTTAACCAGTAATGAAGTAAAGCATAAACACACAGATTGAAATATTAAAGTTCCCTCTTTTACCTTAGCCCCTCACACTCTCAGACACACACATGTACCGGTTAATCGGAAAAATAAAAGGGATTTTTGTTCAGCGCTCTGTCACAGACAAAAAAGCACTTGGGCTGAATACTTGCTCATTCTTGAAGAAAACAGATGAGACATGTTGTTCCAAAACTGGCATACAGTCTGGCCTCCGAGAACAGACAGGTCATTGGGATCTTTTATAACAGTTGTTTACAGGCAGTGTTGAGAATTAAGTTAGCAGGCTTTTCTTCAAAGACAGGAGATGAGATATGTTGACACAGTGGACTGCTCAGGTTCTTTTAGAGAGATGCTGGAAAGCTGAGCTAGGTTGTGGTTTTCTCTCCTTCCTTGGGAATTCTCTTCTCTCCTTGGAAATTCTTTTCCATTTGCTGCAGGATTTTTAAAGAGATGGAACAGGCTGGGCTGAGCTGAGGTTCTGTCCTTCAGTTTTTTTTAAAAACTCCAACCAATTCAAAAGTGAAGCCGGAAACAAAGTCCACCTTCTGACTGTCACTTCTCGGCACACATCTTCCCTAGTTACCAGGGTATCAGTTCCATTTTTAACTTGAGTCATGTAACAACCAGTAAATGTTATCAAACAAGTCCTTTCAGTGTTCTCTGGATGACCCTCTTGAAAAAAAACTGGTCCAACATTTCTCCAGTTTGACTATGAATTCTCAAAAAAATATTTTTTTAACAAAAACAAAAGCACTTTCATTACACTATCACATTTCAACAATTACCAGAGAATGCCAACTGATAAGCAGTCTTTCAGAAATTTCTGTTTTTGAGAGAGTGCAGAAAAGATTCACGAGAATGGTTCCAGAGATGAGGAACTTTGCTACATAGATTGGAGAAGTTTGGACGGTTTTCCTTGAAGAGAAAGTTGAGAGGAGATTTGACAGAGGTATTCAAAATCATGAGGGGTCTGGACAGAGTAGATAGAGAAAAACTGTTCCCATTGGTGGAAGGATTGTGAACAAGAGGGCACAGATTTAAGGTAATTGGCAAAAGAAGCAATGGTGGGAGCGGAGAAAACGGTTTCCATTAGCTGAAGGGATGGTGAGAAGGGGTTGAAGGGCAAAGGTGACTAATAATTTCAGGGGTTATGGGTTGTTGTGGGGAGTGGGGGGGGGGGGGGTGGGGGGAGAGGGGAGAGTTCGGCTTGGAAATAAAGCTTTGTTTGGTGGGAAATGCCCAAAAATAAAGTGTGGGGTCATGGGGCATGGTGGTGGGGCAGGGGTGGTAAAGGGGATTTCAGCTTTTATTGAATTTTTAAACAATGCGAAAGCAATGTTTCCTTAAAAGTGTAAATTCGGCTGAAGGGCTTGAAGCCCTTTAAAAATGGCACTGGCGCCTGCATGATGGTGCCGGACGCTGTTGCCGGGGACGGAGCGGCTTCCCCCTCTACATCATCGAGCGTGGCCGTTCCACCTCCTCCATTTAAGTGAGCTCCCGCACGAAATATCCCAGGGACCAGCAGCGCACAAGTCGTACGGTGCCACGCCTTCTTTCCAACTCAGCCAAATTCAGCCTTATATGTCTGACAAAGTTTAGCTGTTATCTATGCTAGTCAAGCAAATTAATACATATTCTGGGCTGAATGGCGTGGGGCCATTAGAAGCAGGAACGGAGGCATTTGCAGGAGGTGGGGTGGGGGGGCCAGAATCATGTCGGACATGTCCACCCAGAAATATGTCCTGACTTCGGTTCTGGATTTAGTCAGCGGCAGGAAAGCACCAAGGTGGCATGACCACCCTGACACGATGGGAATGTAAATTAAATTGTAGAACACTTGCGTTTAATGCATTAGCATGTAATTCATCACGATTAAATAAAGGGCTTGGGATTAAGTGGATGACAGGTAGCCGTCCCGTGCCTTCGGAAGCTGACAGCACCGAGGCGAGGCCTCAGTGCCAAGACAGGTAGGCAGCCATGACCAGCACTGCATAAGCCATGGTCGGCCTACAGTGCTATGCGCTTTGCATGGGTGAGCAGGGTCTCCAGTGGAAGTACCAGGCGAGCAGGGTCTCGGGTGATATACAAGCAGGAGGGCTTGGTTTTGAGTGGCTGTATTGGTTGGCCATACTGTTGGATGAGAGGGTCAGCTATCACCAGGAGCGGGCACTGAGGACCAAAAAGGATTCTGCCAGAAGTAGCAAAAGCACAGATGCCAAGGCAGGGTCATCTCTGCATCAACAACACTCTGGAGGCGCATTGAACACCTGGCATGTGTCTTATGCACCATGTCCGACCCAGATGGACTCCTTCATCGTTTGCTCATGGCTGCGCATGGCC
The DNA here is from genome assembly GCF_036365525.1 of Heterodontus francisci. Taxonomy (NCBI): domain Eukaryota; kingdom Metazoa; phylum Chordata; class Chondrichthyes; order Heterodontiformes; family Heterodontidae; genus Heterodontus; species Heterodontus francisci. The sequence goes on from NC_090402.1 coordinate 20,347,025, forward strand.
TCTGGCATCTCTGCCAGATGTTGCCTTACGTCTTCTCTGCAATTTCAGCATGCCTTGTGCTGTCGACACCAAAGGCTCATGATGAGCCTGGGGCTCAGCATGGGTCTGGCCACCCACAGTCCTCTGACTGTCAGAGGCCTCGACTGTCTCAGCCTCAGCCAGCTTCCCGGGCACGTGTGCTGTTCTCTCACCAGTTTGTGACCCTGATTCTACAGCCGAGAGGAATCTCACCGAGGTGAAAGTATCTGCACTGGTGGAAGGTGCAGGAGTGTCGTGGGATGGTGCGTTCTCTGACTGTGATTCCTCCTCAGAAGTTGATGGCTGTCCCCCATCTGCTGGGGTCCCCTGCAGATGCCGACCTGCATGAGGGAAAACCAACATGTGTGGGGTTAGGCTGTGCGGATCTCATCATGCCAACCATACATGATGTGAGTCTCCAGAAGTGAACTGTATGTCAGTGGAAACCAATCCTCTCTCTCTTGCATGGAAACTTCAGTCTCTCCATCTGATATGGAGCGGCTGCCCTAGCTCCCTGTCAATTCTAATGTGTCTTCCTCTGTGGTAACCCTAACCCTAACCCTAACGTGTCTCCATCAGTCTGGGCTGTCTCCCTCCTCTTATGGGCCCTCTTGTCCTGCAAGTGGAAAGAGGGAGATAGTCATACCTCACAGAGCGATCAACATGATGATTCTGTTAGTGGCAGCCCCTTGTCCCCTACTGGAGTATCCTATACAGCTGATCCTCCCATCCGCTCTCAGCAGAGTTAATGGGAGCGGGGGTGAGCTGCGAAAGATTGTGGCCTGTGGCCGAGATGCAGCCATGCATCTGTCAGGATGAGCTGATGCCTAACCCCCTCCTCCATCGCCATTGTAGGGTCTCCCTCCCGTGTCCCGCTTCCTCCTGCTTAGCCACTTGCAATCACTGAAAAGGACGGTCACAGAGTCATTTAGAGAACTAGAGGAAGCTGTCGGCCCATCGAGTCCAAGCCGGCTCTCTCCTGAGCTATCCAGTCAGTCCCACTTCCCTGCTTGATTCCTGTAGCCCAGCAAGTTTATTTCCAGAGCACTCACCTCGGCAGAACGAAGGAGGTTGTTGACCCTCTTGCCACACTGTAACTAGTCTGTGGTGGGGGGACTGGTGGGAGGTGACCCCATGGCTAGTAACCTCTTCAGCGATCTCCATCCAAGCTTACTTGGTCAGGCTGGAGGACCTCTTCTTCCCATCGCTGGGGAAGTGAACCTCTCACCCTTCCCTTGCTGGTTGGCGGAGAATCTTGAGGGAGGCATTGCGAAACCATGGGGTCACCCTGTTTCTTGCCTCTGCCAGCTGGGGGTCCAGGAGTCACAACTGCAATGGCTTCACCAGAGAGCGCTGCCAATGAGCCCAAAGCTGCGATGCACACAGTCATCTGACACCATATGCGGCATCTCACATCCCACTTCCACCACGTGATTGGCCAGGCCCCGGGCCTCATTATGTAAAGTGGCTGCCCTCAAGAATTATTCCTTTGAACCGCTATAAAAGAATTTTCCATTTGTTGCAGACTTGTCATATTAGTTTGCTGGATGGAATTCAATTACAAGAAGACAGATTCTCACTTTCCTCCCTCAGGCAAGAAACTAGAGATGAGCCGCAGCACATGATTCATCTCACCTGTGTGTGTGTGTGAGTGACTGCCCTTGACATCAAGGCAGCATTTGACCGAGTACACCATCAAGGAGCCCTAGCAAAACTGGAGTCAATGGGAATCAGGGAGAAAACTCTCCGCTGATTGGAGTCATACCTAGCACAAAGGACGATGGTTGTGGTTGTTGGAGGTCAATCATCTCAGCTCCAGGACATCACTGCAGGAATTCCTCAGGGTTGTGTCCTGGGCCCAACCATCTTCAGCTACTTCATCAATGACCTTTCTTCAATCATAAGGTCAGAAGTGGGGATGTTCGCTGATGATTGCACAATATTCAGCACCATTCACGACTCCTCAGATACTGAAGCAGTCTGTGTAGAAATGCAGCAAGACCTGGACAATATCCAGGCTTGGGCTGATAAGTGGCAAGGAACATTCGCGCCACACAAGTGCCAGGCAATGACCATCTCCAAGAGAGAATCTAATCATCTCCCCTTGACAGTCAATGGCATTATGATTGTTGAATCCTGCACCATCTACATCCTGGGGGGTTGCAATTGACCAGAAACTGAACTGGAGTAGCCATATAAATACCGTGGGCTACAAGAGCAGGTCAGAGGCTAGGAATCCTATGATGAATAACTCACTTCCTGACTCTTGAAACCCTGTCCACAATCTACAAGACACAAGTCAGGAATGTGATGGAATACTTTCCACTTGCCTGGATGGGTGCAGCCCCAACAACACTCAAGAAGCTCGACACCATCCAGGACAAAGCAGCCCGCTTGACTGACACCCTGTCCACCACCTTCAACATTCACTCCCTTCACCACCGACGCAGAACGGCAGCAGTGTGTACCATCTACAAGATGCACTGCAGCAACATACCAAGGCTCCTTAGACAGCACCTTCCAAACCCGCGCAACCTCTACCAACTAGAAGGACAAGGGCAGCAGATGCATGGAAAACCACCACCAGCAGGTTCTCCTCTAAGTCACACGCCATCCTGACTTGGAACTATATCACTGTTCCTTCACTGCCGCTGGGTCAAAATCCTGGAACTGCCTTCCCAACAGCAGTCAGTGTACATACCCCACATAGACTGCAGGGTTTCAAGACGGCAGCTCATCACCACCTTCTCAAGGGCAATTAGGATTGGGCACTGACTGCTGTCCTACACACGCACACACACAGCATTGCTCTGGAGTCCTTTTCAAAAAGAACCTTTTTTAGTATGTAATTGGGTTTTTTTCATGTTAGATTGTAACAAATAGCAGCAATTGAATATTTTATCCAATAAGCCTATGCTAAAAATGTGTCAAACATCATAAAACTGAATGTGAAAATTGTTTTGAACTTATTTGTAAATTCGAATAGAAAAGAAATTGTAGCTTGTATTTTGCAGTATTGAGGTTTTGTCATTTGGCATACGTCACTAACTTATTTCCAGTTTTCTTCCTCTCTCATCAAGGCCGGTGGACTCCTACTGGAATATGGATAAATAAACATACAAACACCATACCCTTTATATCATGGGTCACCCGATAGTGATCAGGACCTGATATTTTGTCTAGTCCACGTTACACTCAGTGGGCTGGATTTTATAAACTCGCTGCCAGATAGCGCTTAAGATAGCGGCGGCTCATTTTAATAACCGGGGCGGGCACCCCCCCCCCGATCACGTGGAGAGGGCGTGTTCGTCCCTGGCAATTGCGTCAGCTGCCTGTGCGCAGGCGCTGATGCTATTTTGAAAGGGCTGTCAGCCCTGCCAGCTTATTTAAATATGTAGATAGATGGAATAAAATTAAATGAATACATTTATTTTTCCCCTCTTCCACCCCCAATTATTTAAATTGTTTGCCCTTCCCCCCGACCTTTAGCATCTGACCTTCCTCCGCAAACTGCACAATGGTTCAATTCCAACCCTTCCCACCATCCCCTACGCCCATGATCTTAATTTGACCCCGTTCCCCACACCCACTGAAAAACCTACCTCCTCCCCCCCCCACCAGTGTTGTGCCTGGTTTCCCTGGACAGGAATCCGAAGGTGCAGGAGTGTCGCTGCTTCTCTGAAGAGCCTGTAAGATCCAGTTAAGTGCATGTTAATTTATTAATTTTATTCATTTGCATATATTTATCAGGTCCCGTTACCCAACAGCAGGGAGGCTGCCACAGTGCCTCGCAGATGTCAGGTGGATCAGGCCCGGCCCCGCCATCGTCAAGGCCCGTGGTGGGTCTCATCCGGAGCCATCTTCAGGCCCACCACCCCCACCACAGATCCCGACGTCGAGGGCTCCTTAAAATTCAGCCCAGTTTCTTAGGCGATGAGCGGGTAAATGTTACAGAGACTGCTTTAGGCTGCCAGGCAATATGTTAAGTTGAAAGTCTTTTTAAAAAAAAACTTACCTTATTGGTTCTCCCGGTTCCACAACAACATTACAGGCTACTGCTTTCCTGTTCTCAATTGGCTCCTCTAAGCTTGCATCGGAGCTGACTGACCTTACTGAGCACCCCATCTCCACTGTGCCCAGCCACGAGCGCTGCCATGAATGGCACCCACAACTTGACAATACTATCCTAACAAGGCTGGTGGACCACTTTGCCATGGTCCTGCTGTCAGCCACAGTCGGCGTGTGCACTGCGCCAGTGTCAAACTCTGATACGAGCACTATTCAATTGCTAAGTCATTCCCTTTTGTTGCTGGCTGCTGCAAAATCCAGAGGCTGTGATATCCAATTTCTGCAAGGGGGCGGGGGGGGGGCAAAAACAGCTGTAATGGGGCATAATGTCCATTTTAGGCAGCTGCCAAATGTGCAGAAAATGGCTCAACTCATTACCCAGTCAGATATTTTTCAGGCATCCGAGGGACCCAGGACACGGGTCTCCAAAATGGGGCATTGATGTCAGCCATTTTTACACCTGTGCATATAATGCGTGTTGGGGGTGAAGCTGCAAGTTAAAGCTTTTAATGGTTTTAGGCAAGAAGCTATATTTTATGGGCAAGGCTGCAAAGTAATGCCCTCTTCAAAGATCCTCAGCATTTTGCTTGTTAGGCTGATTTACACGTCATTAACTAGTGTAGAAAAAAAAATGTAACCACACAAATAGTTCGAATGGGGAATTTCAGAGTTTTGTGTCTTTGCCTGATTTGAATCAATTAACATTTCAATCAAACAGCTACATTCCGCTGTGAAGAAGTATTCTTTTCTTGATCAATGGCCATGACATCCTGTGCCGGGGTGACTGCTTCTTGATGAAGTGCAAAAGGATCTTTCGTGCAGAATCTTTTGACATCGATATCATTGGTTACCCTTGAGGGTGCTGTAAGCGGTACCAGGTTAGGACAGGTTATGATCTTTGAATTATTTCTTGGCTGACACTCTTCATCGTGCACTGACATGACTGGATATGTTCTTTCTTATCGGGAGAGTGCCCTTATGTGATTCAAAACATTTAACAGCTAATAGATTCCCAATTGTTACGACCAGGTGAGAAAGGGATCTAGGGTTCCCTCTCAGCCTTCACCTGGTCTTAGCATAATAGGGTTTAATTTTAAACACACTTTTTTTTAGCTCCCCTCAGTGAATCCCTGTTCACTAACTTCCAATTATAAGGCAAAGAAACTAGCCAAACAGATTTTCTTAGGTTTAAAGAAAAAAAGGTTGAACTTTATTAAATTTAAACTCGAATTCAGTTAACGCCTACGGATATGCAACTCGCCCACGTGAGCATGCATATGCGATACATACATTTTTTTATTCATTCATGGGATGTTGGCGTCACTGACCAGGCCAGCATTTATTGCCCGTCCCTACTTTCTCTTGAGAAGGTGGTGGTAAGCTGCCTTCTTGAACCGCTGCAGTCCATTTGGGGGTAGGTATACCCACAGTGCTGTTAGGAAGGGAGTTCCAGGATTTTGACCCAGCGACAGTGAAGGAACGGCGATATAGTTCCAAGTCAGGATGGTGTGTGACTTGGAGGGGACCATGCAGATGGTGGTGTTCCCATGTATTTGCTGCCCTTGTCCTTCTAGTTGGTAGAGGTCGCGGGTTTGGAAGGTGCTGTCTAAGGAGCCTTGGTGCATTGCTACAGTGCATCTTGTAGATGGTACACGATGCTGCCGCTGTGTGTCGGTGGTGGAGGGAGTGAATGTTTGTGGATGGTGTGCCAATCAAGCGGGCTGCTTTGTCCTGGATGGTGTCGAGCTTGAGTGTTGTTGGGGCTGCACCCATCCAGGCAAGTGGAGAGTATTCCATCGCACTCCTGACTTGTGCCTTGTAGATGCTGGACAGGCTTTGGGGAGTCAGGAGATGAGTTACTCGACACAGGATTCCTAGCCTCTGACCTGCTCTTGTAGCTACGGTATTTATATGGCTACTCCAGTTCAGTTTCTGGTCAATGGTAGCCCCTAGGATGTTGATAGTGGGGGATTCAGCGATGGTAATGCCATTGAATGTCAAGGGGAGATGGTTAGATTCTCTGTTGTTGGAGATGGTCATTGCCTGGCACTTATGTGGCACGAATGTTACTTGCCACTTATCAGCCCAAGCCTGGATATTGTCCAGTTCTACACAGACTGCTTCAGTATGAGGAGTCACGAATGATGCTGAACATTGTGCAATCATCAGCGAACATCCCCACTTCTGACCTTATAATTGAAGGAAGTTCATTGATGAAGCAGCTGAAGATGGTTGGGCCTAGGACACTACCCTGAGGAACTCCTGCAATGATGTCTTGGAGCTCAGATGATTGACCTCCAACAACCACAACCATCTTCCTTTGCACTAGGTATGACTCCAGCCAGCGGAGTGTTTTCCCCCTGATTCCCATTGACCTCACAGATAGAGACAGAAAAGAGAAGAAATGAAGTGGAAAAGTTTGAGGCAATATCTGAAGATGGTTTTGGTTACTGTTCTTTGAACTTGTTGTAAAGTCCTTGATTGTAGGTAGGTCTTGCTTTTCATTGGGCTCAGTATTCTTCTTAAACCTTGTTCGATGTAGGAGACGTTTTTCTCTTAAAGTTCATGTCTCCTCAGTGGGTCACAAAGAACAAAGATGGGAGCAGACGGGAGAGGTCTTCTCACTCCAGGAGCAAACTGTCTTTTCCCATTCAAACTCTTTGTATAATTCAGAAAAAGCCCAGGTTAGTCATGTGACTAGCTGGTCTGACCAAGTTTGTTTGTGGATTCTCTTGTCTTAGCTGACCCTGGAATGACTCTTTTTACACACAATACCTGATGCTCAAAGTCCATTGTGGGTTAAATTGGAGCAGGGAATAGCCCCTTTGTCCCTCCAAGCACTGTCTGTTAGTATGCAAATATTTTTTCCAGCCACGGCTGATCTGTTTAGCAAGTCATTCCCTCACTCCAGCAACAATTTAAAATCAATGTTCATGTGACAAAATTAATATGCCTCATTCTTTGCAGGTTGGGAGGGGGGGTCTGCATGCCACCAAACATAAGAGAATTTTAACACACCATCATCTGTACAACATCCTGAATCAGTGAGACCTTCAGCATAGTCAAGCAAACCCCCACCTGCCAAGAATAAGGAAAATTAATTTTGCCACATGAACATAGATTTTAAACTGCTGTTGAAGAAACAACTTGCTTTAAAAAAACAATTGGAAACTTTGGCCGGAGATTAACATATCCACAGACAGTACTTCAAAGAACAAAGGGGCTATTCCCTGCTCCACTTTAATCCACAATGGGCTTTTGATTACCAGAAGTTGAAGGTGGAAAGGCTAGCATTCCAGGTTAACTGCTAAATTGGCTGACACACAAACAGATGTGGTCGGACCAGTTTGATCACATGGCTGGCTGGCTGATGGAGTTGTTTGAATTTTGAACTTGCAACAGAGTGTTTGAAACTCAGAAGGCTGTTAGCTCCTGGACTGAGAACACCTCTTTCTTGTCTGCTCTCATCTAGCTCTCACCAGCTTTGGAAACCATTGAAGTCATATGAACACCAAGAGAGAAAAGTCTCCTATAGTGAACAAGGCTTAAGAATAATACTGGGCTCTAACAAAAATTAAGAGCTGTCGACAATCAAGGACTCTACAGCAAGCTGCAAACGACAGAAACAGTAAAAGAAACCCCCTTTGGAGACAGCCTCAAACCTCTCCATTTTATTTTTCTTCTGCTCGTTTCTGTCCCTAATTGCATGTGTGCATCACAAAGAACAAAGAACAAAGAGAATTACAGCACATGAACAGGCCCTTCGGCCCTCCAAGCCTGCGCCGATCCAGATTCTCTATCTAAACATGTCGCCTATTTTCTAAGGGTCTGTATCTCTTTGCTTCCTGCCCATTCATGTATCTGTCTAGATACATCTTAAAAGACGCTATCGTGCCCGCGTCTACCACCTCCACTGGCAACGCGTTCCAGGCACCCAACACCCTCTGCGTAAAGAACGTTCCACGCATATCCCCCCTAAACTTTTCCCCTCTCACTTTGAACACGTGACCCCTAGTATTTGAATCCCCCACTCTGGGAAAAAGCTTCTAGCTATCCACCCTGTCTATACCTCTCATGATTTTGTACACCTCAATCAGGTCCCCCCTCAACCTCCATCTTTCTAATGAAAATAATCCTAATCTGCTCAACCTCTCTTCATAGCTAGCGCCCTCCATACCAGGCAACATCCTGGTGAACCTCCTCTGCACCCTCTCCAAAGCATCTACATCCTTTTGGTAATGTGGCAACCAGAACTGCACGCAGTATTCCAAATGTGGCCGAACCAAAGTCTTATACAGCTGTAACATGAGCTGCCAACCCTTGTACTCAATACCCCGTCCGATGAAGGAAAGCATGCCGTATGCCTTCTTGACCACTCTATTGACCTGCGTTGCCACCTTCAGGGAACAATGGACCTGAACACCCAAATCTCTCTGTACATCAATTTTCCCCAGGACCTTTCCACTTACTGTATAGTTCACTCTTGAATTGGATCTTCCAAAATGCATCACCTCGCATTTGCCCTGATTGAACTCCATCTGCCATTTCTCTGCCCAACTCTCCAATCTATTTATATTCTGCTGTATTCTCTGACAGTCCCCTTCACTATCTGCTCCTCCACCAATCTTAGTGTCGTCTGCAAACTTGCTAATCAGACCACCTATACTTGCATGCTAGCGTGGGCACGTCTTATATCCGTAGGTGTTAACCGTATTAGAGTTTAAGTTAAGGTTTAATAAATTTCACTTTTCTTCTTTAAACCTAAGAAGGCCTATTTGTGCTAATTTCTTTGCCTTATAATTGGAAAGCTGTGAACAAGGATTCACAAAGGGGGAGCTCAAAACAATGTGTTTAACATAAAACCCTGTTACAGAAGACTAGGTGAAGACAGTAAAAGACCGCTTGACGTCTTTCTCGCCTGGTCGTAACAGTACTGCATATTGAGAAGAAAAACTAAATCCAAGAACTAAACAGTCTCCTTTCACTAAGTGAAGCCACAATAAAACACAAAACTATAGTAGGCTTGTGCTAGAATGTGCTACTTAGGAGATCGCCTTAATGGTATTTGATACTGTAGCAATAGTAACAGCATTTTACCCTCCGTAAAGGAAAAAAACAGTAGTCTGTCTCTTTGAGAGTCTTGTCATGCTTAACTCCACTTCTTTGGCCTCCTTGTCTCGAGAGACAATGGGTAAGCGCCTGGAGGTGGTCAGTGGTGTGTGGAGCAGCGCCTGGAGTGACTATAAAGGCCAATTCTTGAGTGACAGACTCTTCCACAGGTGCTGCAGAAAAATTTGTTTGTCGGGGCTGTTACACAGTTGGCTCTCTCCTTGCGCTTCTGTCTTTTTTCCTGCCAACTACTAAGTCTCTTCGACTCGCCACACTTTAGCCCCACCTTTATGGCTGCCCGCCAGCTCCACTAAGGTTCTTTAATTCTCATTATCCATTTAGATCTTCACTGTGTCAGTTGTTTGGAACAGTAAACGGAAACAATGCCATCACCAAGTTTTGACTTCTCCTGTCTTATGAATAAAAGTATCAAAAGAACTGTGACTATTGAAACAAAAGACATGAGCCACAACTGGCTGACTGAGCAATTGATCAGTTGTGAAAACAGTTATGAGTGGCATGGCAGAGAACTGCCCATACACAGTCAGTCATTCGGAGCTGGTTCTATAAAAGACAATTAAAATGATAAGATTTGGTAACCTTGTGCCACACTTTGGCTTTCAGTTGCTAACTAAGCATTTAATGGATATGGTGGTCGAACTATATAAACACAGTGACTTAAAATTCATTTCAGGGCTCAGGTTGCCAATTTTCAAAAATAGAAACAGGAATTGTTTTGAGTTTTACAGTTTATTTACATTTTTATGACAAGGCGGGAGGAGTGCAATGTACTGTTTATTCTAGTTCCACTTCTCCACAGGTCACAACATATATTTTAATATTTTCCCACTCACCAATATGGTCAATCATAAACTCTATTTTTATCCCAGAATAAAACACACCAACCAGGTTTCTTTAATAAACAACAAAATTATCAGTTTATTATAAAACGAGTCTTAACCAGTAATGAAGTAAAGCATAAACACACAGATTGAAATATTCAAGTTCCCTTTTTACCTTAGGCACACACACCCACCCACTTTTACTCAATCCGACAGCAACCACAAACTGTTGCAGCAAAACTGATGCAAAAGAGAACCACTCCAAATTGGCACTCTTGCATCATCAAGATGTAACCATCATGCTGGGGAAGCTCCTCAATAGGCCTTGCATTGATTGCAAAGATGACAAAAATTGGCCAGGAGGGATGCTAGCTAGCAATGGTGAATCGTGGGGTTGTGGATTGGGGCAATATGAGGGACAAGGCCGGCAGAGACCCCAGCTCTTCCTGGCTCCACATTCAGGTCAGCAAAACATTTATTTCTCTTTTTAGTACCATCTTCCAGCCGTCCCTTTCAAGACCACTCGCTTATCTGCTGCCTGCCTGAGAAAACTGTTTTGCTGCAATCAGCTACAAACTAGTTTTACAAAAGGGCCTCAAATAGGTGTTCAGCCTCTAATGCCCATTTCAGGCAGATGCCCTGGATTACTACAGGGCACTCTAAACAACATGGTATGCAGTGCAGACTATATACCCCACGTTCAACTCTTCAGTGCCTGTTTCTGCCCAAGAAAAGGGGCACTGTGCAATCCAATTTCTAAACCATCGTTTCAACTTCTTAAGCATGCCCTGCAGTTTGTTTTTGGTCAAGGTCACAAGTGAGGAATCACTTTTGAGCTAACAATTTTGTTTTAATAGGAGCTATTCTACAATAGCTTGACAATTGGAACTGATGGAGTGCACCAATTAATCCAGTCTTTAATGAGGCAGTCCGTGCAATGTTTTATCTACCAAAGGAAATTGTGACAGCTGAGGCAACTGCAGCTGTTTGTCAAATTGGTTGGCAAGGCATCTGGTTTCTCTAGGCTGCAAGGTCAGAAACCCTCCAGCATTTATTTAATTTCTCTTGATTTTTGACATTGGTAATTAATAGATGTAAAAATGCAAGTTGTCCAGGAAAATAAAGGTACCCACCCACTTTTTTGCCACACATAGGGATAACAATGGAGGCATCCTCGAAATGAAACTGATCCTCCGACTCTCAAAATTGTATGATGCCTCATGGAACCTTTCAACTTTCTTCCACCAGTTTCTATCAGTTACAATTACTTAATGCTTGCTACTGTTACAGCCATGTGGTGTGACGTGAGCAGTTCTCACTATTCAACTCCCCATCTGACCGCAGCATGTGTATTTTTATTAGAGTTTAGCCCCTTCGTGTTTTATTTTTCAAATAGCCAGACAGAAACAGGTTTTCTTGTAGGTTTCAAAAACAGAGTCAGTTGTTTATTAATATGGCTTATCCCAAAATTGTCGCAATTGTATTCACTCAAACATATGCACACACACACGCACGCACACAAGAGACAGATACATAAGGGAAAGAGGAAGATGTTCTTTTTAGTGGGGGGCGGGGGGGGGAGGGAAGAGAAAGATTACGATAAACCTGTTGAATTCTCTGCAAGTTCCAGATGGTTGCAGGCCTGAAATGATTGTAGATTTCTCTCTTGATTGAAGGTTCTGTTGAAGATGGTGGGTCACTTCCAGCTCTCTCTGCTGTATAATGTAGATGTCAGATTTTTTTTCAGTGGGGCATGTGCTTTCTGGCTTGCTGGAATGCCAACTGTTGCAAATAGCTTCACCTTCAGTGTCAGTCTCTCTTTCTCTGGCTGTCTTTTTTTTTTAAAAAGGTAAAACTATATCACTTCTCACCTCCTGTTTGGAGACATTCTGGGTTCTTCCCCATGGTGATTGCACAATGGCCCAGATCATGGCTACTTCACACCTTCTTTGTTTTAGAAGACATTCAATTCTGGAATGTTCTTAGGTTAGGTGTAAGATGGGTTTCATGAACATCTTTTGGCTTCGAAGATTTGTCAGAGTGATACAGCACCAAAACAGGCCCTTCGGCCCACCGAGTCCACGCCGACCATCAACCACCCATTTATACTAATCCTACATTAATCCCATTTTCCCTCTCACATCCCCACCTTCCCTCAATTCTCTGACCACCTACCTACACTAGGGGCAATTTTTACAATGGCCAATTTACCTATCAACCCACAAGTCTTTGGCTGTGGGAGGAAAGCGGAGCACCCGGAGGAAACCCATGCGGTTACAGGGAGAACGTGCACAGGCAGTACCCAGAACCGGGTCGCTGGAGCTGTGAGGCTGCGGTGCTAACCACTGCACCCCCCTTTGTCTTTGTCAAACAGTTTGGATACACAAACGGCTAATCCTCTTTTTCGTTGGTGGCCATTGCTCACTTTTAAAAATAAAGGTGCATTTTCTTTTTAAAAAGACAAAGTCATTTTTTTCCTAACTCTTCAGAGATAGTCTGTCAACGTTGGATCATCATACTTCCGATGTGCTTGACACTATGTCCAATTTTGGAAAGCACGGACTGAAATAAAAGTCAAAATCATTCCCTCGTTCTTTCCCACATGTGCACAACAGCCCCAAAGACGTGTTGCCATGGAACAACACCTTTATACTGCCATGAAGTATAAACAAAATTTCTATGAAAAATGAAAAAAAATTGCATTTATATAGCACCTTTCATAACCACTGGTTAACTCAAATCACTTTAGAGTCAATGAAGTACTTTTCAAGTGTAATGCAGGAAACACGGCAGCCAATTTGCACACAATAAACTCCCACAAACAGCAACATGATAATGACCAGATAATCTGTTTTTGTGATGTTGATTGAGGGATAAATATTGGCCAGGACACCAGCAATAACTCCCCTGCTCTTCTATGAAATAGCACCATGGGATCTTTTACATCCACCTGAACACACAGACAGGGTTTAAAGTCTCATCTGAAAGACAACACCTCCAACAGTGCAGCACTCCCTCAGTACTGCACTGGACTGTCAGCCTAGATTTTTGTGCTCAAGCCCTGGAGTGGATCTTGAACCCACAACCTTCTGACTCAGAGACAGGGCTGTTACCAACTGAGCTACAGCTGACACCTGAGTAATAGTTGTCACTGATCGGGTGACTTCAATGAGATCTAAGATATGACTGATTTGTCTGGAGAAAAATAAGATAGTCTGAGGCTAGAAAAGTACAGTCCTGTGGTTTACATCTCTATTTTTTGGTAAATTACTTAGTCCTGTTGTACTTCAGGTTTAGTAAATACAAGATTCAGGGCAATTACAATTTAACTGCCAAGAAGAGAAAGACAAAGTTTGACAATATTTAAGTTTTGCAAAAATTGTGTCGTGTGTTTATTGGTAGTTTATTCCCTGATGGTAGTTTTTTTTTTTAAGTGAGTCTCCGGAAAATTCACCTGCTGCCAAAGGACATGTAGAATATCACCCACATCATTCATAAACTTGGTACTTCATCAAATGTTCTGAAGTATCACAAACATTTATATTTGGTCCATATAACACCATGGAAACAAACCATTCTTGCCATTTGCCTTGTGACCTGTAATGCAAGCTGCTACACCCAGCTCCAACTAAAGACATTTAATGAATGCCATGCACATCATGTAACTTCCACAAATGTACAACAGTCGTCAGCAGTCTGCTTAACTGAATTTCAACACGTTTTAATACCATGTAAGCTTATGCAGATAAATTCCACAACAGGGAGCAGGTCGCACAGGAATTTGGCCTATAAATTTACATGTACTATTCTCACCTCAAGGTTGTGGGTTTCAGTCCCACTTCAGGGACTTGAGCAGATAATCCAGGCTGATGCTCCAGTGCAGTGCTGAGGGAGTGCTCTGTTGTTGGAGGTACCATCTTTCTAATGAAACATTAAACCCCGAGGCCCCGACTGCCTCAAGTGGATGTAAAAGATGCCATGACACGATTCAAAGAAATGCAGGGGACTTCTCCTCAGTGTCCTGGCCAATATATAATCTCTCAATCAACATCACTAAAACCAATTATTCAATCATCACATTGCTGTTTCTTGTAGCGTGCGTGTGCAAATTGGCTGCCCCCATTTCCTGCATTACAACAGTGACTACACTTTAAAAATATTGAACTGGCTGTAAAACACCTTGGGACATCTCGCAGTTATAGAAGCAGCTACATAAATGAAAGTCTTGCTTTCTTTCTTGATTCTTTAGTTTAGTTTAGAGATACAGCACTGAAACAGGCCCTTCGGCCCACCGAGTCTGTGCCGACCATCAACCACCCATTTATACTAATCCTACACTAATTTCATATTTATGGAAGAATTTTTCATGAATCATTCCTTTATTAATAAACATTAAACAGCTCTGACAGCTGGGTCCCCTATTGTTTGTCATTTATATAAACGACATAGATGACTATGTGGGGGTTAGGATCAGTAAGTTCTTGGATGACACAAAGATTGGCCGAGTGGTTAACACTGAGGATGAGTGTCTTGGGTTACAGGAAGATATAGACGGGATGGTCAAATGGGCAGAAAAGTGGCAGATGGAATTTAACCCTGAAAAGTGTGAGGTGATACACTTTGGAAGGAGTAATGTGACACGGAAGTATTCAATGAATGGCCTGATACTGGGAAGTTCCGAGGAACAAAGGGACCTTGGCGTGTTTGTCCATAGATCTCTGAAGGCAGAAGGGCAGGTTAATAGGGTGGTGAAAAAGGCATATGGGACACTTGCCTTCATCAATTGAGGCATAGATTACAAAAGCAGGGAGGTCATGTTGGAGTTGTATAGAACTTTGGTAAGGCCACAGCTGGAGTACTGAGAGAATTCTGGTCACCACATTATAGGAAGGATGTGATTGCACTGGAGGGTGTGCAGAGGCGATTCACCAGGATGTTGCCTGGGATGGAACATTTAAGCTATGAAGAGAGGTTGGATAGGCTTGGGTTGTTTTCGCTGGAACAGAGAAGACTGATGGGTGACCTGATCGAGGTGTACAAGATTATGAGGGGCATGGACAGGGTGGATAGGGCGCAGCTGTTCCCCCAAGTTGAAGGGTCAGTTACGAGGGGACACAAGTTTAAAGTGAGGGGCAGGAGGTTTAAGGGGGATTTGAGGAAGATCTTTTTTACCCAAAATATATAAACTGGGTGGTTTTATTTTAATAAAAAAAAAGTCAACAGATGAAACTCTCCGCCGAACAAAGGCGGTGGAGGGGTGCCACCACCCGGTAAATGGTCTGCCTGGGAGGGTGGTAGAGGCGGGTTGCCTCACATCCTTTAAAAAGTACCTGGATGTGCACTTTGCACGTCATAACATTCAAGGCTATGGGCCAAGTGCCAGCAAATGGGATTAGGTTGACAGGTCTGGTGTCTTTAATGCATCAGCGCAGACTCGATGGGACAAAGGGCCTCTTCTGCACTGTATTATTCTGTGATTCTGATTCTGTGACAGTGAAATTTGTTTTGGGCTGTAACACAAAATAGGCGATAGCTTATAGTCCATCTGCCTTGCACTCTGCCCGATTTTCATTCCATTGATACCATTAGCTTCCAGCCAAGATAGTTTTATCAGATGAACCTCGTTTACAAACCAAACAGTCCTTGAGTTCCGAAGAAAGGTCACTGACCCGAAACGTTAACTCTGCTTCTCTTTTCACAGATGCTGCCAGACCTGCTGAGTGGTTCCAGCATTTCTTGTTTTTATTCTTGATATCCTAGTGTCAGTTTGGCTCAACTAAAACTCTTGTCTCTGACTGAAATTTGAGAGCCAAACCAATCCAAGCCTGAACACAATCCATTCAGTATAGTACTGAGGAATTGTTGGAGGTACCACCTTTCAGACTAGATGTTAGGCAGAAGCCCCATGTCCCATTACACTACACCTTGAAGAGTGGGGAGTTCGCCCAGTGTCAAAGTCTGGCTACCCGGCCCGAACCCGACTACATGTATCGGGTTCGGGTCGGGTCGGATCAAAATTCCGAGTCCAGCATTCGGGCTCGGGTTGGGTCAGGCTGGGCACTGCTTCCGGGAAGCCACGGGATCAGGCTTACCCATGATTCCCCACAACTCCAGCTGCAGGAATAGCCTGCTGCCGGAAAAGATGGGAGAAGATTCGGGTCGGGTACGAAAAAAAATTAAAGGGTTCAGGCTCGGGTTGGCTGTGGTCAGGTCAGGCCTGGGTTGGGTTTTAATTTTATACCCGAGCCAGGCTTTACCCAGTGTCATAGCCAACTTTCTTCCCACAACTTACCCCACCAAAAATAGATTATCTGGCCATTCAATTAATGGTGTCTGTGGGATCTTGTGCACAGATTGGCTGCTGTGTTTGTCTACATAAAACCAGTGACCATATTTGAAAATGTCTGGTCTGCTTTCTTGACTCTCAGTTGCACATTTTGACAGAAACATGATTAAAAATTTGAGTTCTCATTGACACACTGGCCACAAAGTACCAAAACATAAGCATTTTGTTTCGATATTCGAAAACCCTGCAATGATGAAAATGAACGAGAGGACAAGGCATCAGATTGTCAATGTCTTTGTTCTCCTTACTCTTCCTAACATAGAGGAGTGACATTAAGCTGGTGAAAACAGCTCTAATAATTTTAAATTTGGACAAGTCGACAGCTGCATACAGATCACCCAATAGGACTGCTCCGCCATGATGCTCAATGCTGTTTCCCCAACTTGTGCAAGGGACAGTGGAGGTGACAGCATTGGATAACCGCACCCGCAGCATTCAGCAAGGGTTCAAAACCCAGGCCAAATATCAGAAACTTTGAAGCCACATCTGAACCCAAGATCAAAGTTCATCGAAATGCTCCTCCCTCTTCACGCAAACAACTCCAGAAAATGAGTTTTTTGAACAAGGAAAAATAAAAACACAGACCTTAAGAAATAGGAGCAAGAGTCAGCCATATGGTCTCTCAGGGCAACTCCATGGCGAACCTTCTACCTCAACTCCATTTCCCCACCCGAAGAAGAACGTAAGGAAATACAATTCTAAACTGAAACTGTTTATAATTAATCATCTTTGAAACTCGACGTTACTTTTGAGTATATTTGCCTTGCCAAGATCTGCCAACAGCAGGATGGCTTTTTTTTAAAAGCTTTATTTTCACAAATGGTTTTTGTGCCGTTTACATCAAATAAAATTGCAGACATGCAGTTTAAGCACAAAACAGGATTGCTGGATACAAAAAAAAGTAAGCTTTTTAGAATCTGAATGGAGTGATTAGAATTTGAAAGAAGTGTAATCTTTAAATTGCTACACTGGAAATAGAAGATAGCGTATACAGAAAAATAACTATTGACAGAATTTGGGCGCTGGTCCAATTTACAGTCATTTCATCAACGAGAGTTATTGTACAGACCACAAAGATGCTGAAAGCACATTGACTGCTGATGGATTCTCTGCAGTCATTGGAAATTGCAAATTAAAAGACCTAGCTTTAACAAAAACTCATTAACCATTTCATTTCACGAAAATACGAGAAGAAATGGATAGATAATTATTTAGGGGGAGAAAGGAAAAAATCAAAACAAGTGGAATTCAAGTTGGACCAAAGCACATCAGTTCGATTTCACATTCCATTATGAACTCCATATCGAGTAATTCAAGATAAACTCTTTAAATATCTAGTTACAGAGTTATACATCCTGGGGGTTACCATTAACCAGAAACTGAACTGGAGTAGCCATAATAATACTGTGGCTACAAGAGCAGGTCAGAGGCTGGCAATCCTGCGGCTAGTAACTCATCTCCGGACTCCCCAAAGCCTGTCCACTATCGACAAGGCACAAATCAGGAGTGCGATGGAATACTCTCCACTTGCCTGGATGGGAGAAGCTCCAACAACACTCAAGCAGCTCAACACCATCCAGGACAAAGGAGCCCACTTGATTGGCACCCCATCCACAAACATTCACACGCTCCACAAATGACACACAGTGGCAGCAGTGTGTACCAACTACAAGATGCACTGCAGCAATGCACCAAGACTCCTTAGACAGCACCTCCCAAATCTGCAACCTCTACCACCTAGAAGGACAAGAGCAGCACATGCATGGGAACACCACCACCTGCAAGTTCCCCTCCAAGCCACACATCATCCTGACTTGGAAGTATATCGCCGTTCCCTCACTGTTGCTGGGTCAAAATCCTGGAACTCCTTTCCCAACAGCACTGTGGGTGTACCTCCCCCACATAGACTGCAGCAGTTCAAGAAGGCAGCTCATCACCACCTTCTCAAGAGCAATTAGGGATTAGCAATAAATGCTGGCCTTGCCAGTGACGCCCACATCCCATGAACGAATAAAAAAAATACAGTATTCCGAATTTACTCTGGTACAAAGAAAGAATGGTTTTTGCGTTGGCTTAGGTTACTGGATCAAGCCAATGTAATAGGAGCACAATGCCACAAACTGATGGGTTCTATTATATAATGGGGAGTCTCAATGCAATTTTGTATTCTCGTCTCAGGATTGCACCTAGCTGCCAGTAACTCCCACAACTTCTTTTAAATTGTCTTGCTAAAGTTTAGTGTAAGCCCTCACATATTTATTTGTGATATGGTTCCACACTGGTCTATATTAAGTCACATGAAAGCCATCCCAGTATGCTATTGGTTAACATCCAAGGTCACACAAAGTATTTTCAACAGAACAGCCATCAGCTCAGACCCCAGTTTGGCTACTAGGCCTTGGCAAAGTACAAGCATCTACAACAAACTCAAGGAGGGTCTTAAGTGTGAACTAGTTCCACAGTCATTTAATTACAAACATAGTAGGCATCGACGAATGGCTATTTGATCTACTATAACAATAGCAACTTGCATTTATATAGCACCTTTAACGGATGAACTGCAACAATTATTTATCCCTGTCTGGCGCAAAAGTAAAACGGGAAAGGTAGCCAAACCATGGCTTACAAGGGAAATTAGAGATAGCATTAGATCCAAGGAAGAGGCATATAAATTTGCCAGAAAAAAACAACAGACCTGAGGATTGGGAGCAGTTTAGAATTCAGCAAAGGAGGACCAAGGGATTGATTGAGAAGGGGAAAATAGAGTACGAGAGCAAGCTTGCGGGGAACATAAAAACTGACTGTAAAAGTTTCTATAGGTATGTGAAGAGAAAAAGATTGGTGAAGACAAATGTAGGTCCCTTACAGTCAGAAAGAGGGGAATTTATTATGGGGAAGAAAGAAAAGGCTGACCAACTAAATGCATACTTTGATTCTGTGTTCACAAAGGAGGACATAAATATCACACCAGAAATGTTGGGGAACACAAGACTAAGTGAGAGAGAGGAACTGAAAGAAATCAGTATTAGTAGAGAAATGGTGTTGGGGAAATTGATGGGATTGAAGGCTGATGGCATGCATCCCAGAGTACTTAAGGAAGTGGCCCCAGAAATAGTGGATGCATTGGTGGTCATCTTCCAAGATTCTATAGACTCTGGAACAGTTCTTATAGATTGGAGGGTAGCTAATGTAACCCCACTATTTAAAAAGGGAGGTAGAGAGAAAGCAGGGAATTATAGACTAGTCAGCCTGACATCGGTAGTGGGGAAAATTCTAGAGTCCATTATCAAAGATTTTATAGCAGAGCACTTAGAGAACAGTGGTAGAATCGGGCAGAGTCAGCATGGATTTATGAAAGGGAAATCACGCTTGATAAATCTACTAGAATTCCTTGAGGATGTAACTAGTAGAGTTGATGAGGGGGAGCCAGTAGATGTGGTTTATTTGGACTTTCAGAAGGCTTTCGACAAAGTCCCACATAAGAGATTAGCATGCAAAATTAAAGCGCATGGGATTGGGGGTAGTGTATTGCGATGGATAGAAAATTGGCTGGCAGACAGGAAAGAAAGAGTAGGGATAAATGGGTCTTTTTCCAAATGGCAGGCAGCGACTAGTTGGGTACTGCAGGGATCGGTGCTAGGACGCCAGCTATTCACAATATACATTAATGATTTAGATGAGGGAACTAAATGTAATATCGCCAAATTTGCAGATGACACAAAACTGGGTGGAAGGGTGAATTGTGAGGAGGGTGCAGAGAGCTTCAGGGTGATTTGGACAAGTTTAGTGAGTGGGCTAATGCATGGCAGATGCAGTATAATCTGGATAAATGTGAGGTTATACACATTGATAGCAAAAACAGGAAGGCAGATTATCTGAACAGCTATAAACAGAGAGGGGAATATGCAGCGAGACCTGGGTGTTCTCGGACACCAGTCGCTGAAGGTAAGCATGCAGGTGCAACAGGCGGTAAAAAAGGCAAATGTTATGTTGGCCTTCATAACGAGAGGATTCGAGTACAGGAGCAGGGATGTCTTGCTGCAATTATACAGGCCCTTGGTGAGGCCACACCTGGAGTATTGTGTGCAGTTGTGGTCTCCTTATCTGAGGAAGGATGTTCTTGCTATAGAGGGAGTGCAGCGAAGGTTTACCAGACAGATTCCTGGGATGGTGGACTGACGTATGAGGAGAGATTGAGTCAGTTAGGATTATATTCGCTGGAGTTCAGAAGAGCGAGGCGGATCTTATAGAAATCTATAAAATTCTAACAGGATTTGACAGGGTAGAAATGGGAAGGATGTTCCCAATGGTGGGGGAGTCCAGAACCAGGGGTCATAGTATAAGGATACAGGGTAAACTTTTCAGGACTGAGATAAGGAGAAATTTCTTCACCCAGAGAGTGGTGAGCCTGTGGAATTCGCTACCACAGAAAGCAGTTGAGGCCAAAACATTGTATGTTTTCAAGAACGGGTTAGATATAGCTCTTGGGTCTAAAGGGATCAAAGGATATGGGACGAAAGCGGGAACAGGTTACTGAGTTGGATGATCAGCCATGATCATAATGAATTGCGGAGCAGGCTCAAAGGGCTGAATGGCCTACTCCTGCACCTATTTTCTATGTTTCTAATGTAGTAAAACATCCCAAACTTCACCGGAGTGTTATCAAACAAAATTTGACACTGAGCCACATAAGGAGATATTAGGGCAGATGACCAAAAGCTTGGACAAAGAGATAGATTTGAAGGAGCGCCTTGAAGAAGAGAGGTAGTGGTGTGAAGAGACTTTGGAAACAAACCTCAGAGCTCAGGGCCTGGAAAGCTGAAGGCACAGCTGCCAAGGGTGGCGAGATGAAAAATTAGGGATACAGAAGCGGCCAGAATTGCAGAGATCTCAAAGGGTTAAAGGGCTGCAGGAGGTTAGAGAGATAAGTAGGGGTTAGAATCTTAAAATCAAGCCTTTGACAGGCCAAGAGCCAATGTAGGCCAGCGAGCACAGGGGTGATGGGTGAACCTGACTTGGTGCAAGTTAATAATATGGGCAGCAGAGTTTTGGATGAGCTCAAGTTTATGTAGGGTGTAAGATGGGATGCCAGTCACAAAAGCATTGGAATAGTAAAATTCTAGAGGTAACAAAGGAATGAATGAAGGTTTCAGCTCCAGATGAGCTGAGGCAGGGTTGGAGTTGGGTGATGTTAGAGGTGGAACTAGGCAGTGTTGGTGATGAACTTATGACCACATATCTGCTCCATTTTAGGGTCATACAATTGAGAGATGGAGCTATCTAATGCCTTTTGTTTCTGTATATCAGAGGAGCTCAGATTGCATTGCTAAGCAAAGCCTATGTTACTCGAGAGTCAGTGTGCAATGAGTGTTTGAGTCTTTCAGACAATAGCTGCAGAAATGTGAGCTTTAAGTTTTACAGCATACCATGCAACTGAGTTAATCCAGGTTATGGCTTCAGCAAGTAGCCTGCTTATAGTCCATGTTTTGAAAGAAAACAAATATAACCTTTGTTATTTTAGGTATCGAGAAGATTAGTGTAATATACCTTGCACTATGTTATGTTGTTTACCGTTCATTCACCTGTCATACGTACCTAAATCTGCTTGTTCAAAGGTTTAGTCCACTCTCAAAGACAGGAGCACACGATACATTGCAGTAACCAGTGAATAAAGTACAGGTTCTCTGCTACAATCCTGGATCTCAGCATCATTTACATAGATGTGGCGCAAAAAAGGATGCACTCCAGTTCCTAGGGGTTATAGAGTCTACTGATGGGAATGGCTGGTGCCTGAACCCAAGAAAATATCTAGTGTAAACACCCAAAATCATGACACTTCTTCACAGATCAAGTTTCAACTAACACAAATATGCAGAAGCATATTCCATTAGGAGAATAGAAATTGCTCATAAGCGGCAATAAAATCACTGAATAGCAAAACCAGCAGTGGATGCTGATGAAAAACTCCCACAAAGGGAATTTACATGGTCTACTTATAGGCTCCCATTAATAATGCTTCAAGAACATAACATTCAACAGGCAAAGCACAAATCACAGAGTGAATAGTGGTTTTTAACTCTCATTATTTTCAATGCTTATAGCAATCACTGTTCTTACAGTACTAGTTTCTTTCACATTGAAACCTATAGATCTTTCACCTCAATGATGTCTTACCAGATGATCTTAACCACTTTCATCATGTTGATATACCCCCAAAACACTTGTAAATCATTCATCATAAGTGCTTTGCTTTACAGTTATCACTCCAATACTTTCTGCCTTCTCAATCTCTCTCCACACTTGAGCGTGCGTCTAACAATTTTTGTAGTTTCGGACTGGGAACAATGACTCTTAATTCTGGGGATTTGTTACCCAGAATGATGATATTTTACAACTACAACCACAAAACTCTCTGAAGCACTGTAGCCACGATTACATTTACCCCAACATTTATAGCAGAAATTGATTAGGTAAGGCTGCCAAGGGATATGGTGTCAAGGCCAGTAAATGGAGTCGAGGTACGGGTCATCCATGATCTAACTGAATGACAGGGTAGACTCGAGGGGTTCAATGTCCTACTCCTGTTCCCATGTAACAAAACTGATTTGCATCCTTTGGACTCTAATTTATGACCAAAACTTACCAGCAGTGTCATATCACTACACAATAGCAGCAATAATTTAACTGATTTAGCAAATTACTGTCCAAATCATCTTTACGCCCATAAGGGAGAATCACTCACTCATTGTATTGATACAATGCCAGAGTTTCCTCAAGGTTAAGAAATCAGTGAAGTATTTCATAAACGACCAGCATTCTTTGAAGTAAAAAAGAATCCGGACATAGACCAACTTTCAATATAAAAAGATTATAATTTCAGTACAAGCTCCCCTAAATCCTCTCTGCACTGGAAGAAGCTGTTCAGAGTAAGAAATGGAGGACAGACGTAAATCCAATTGCCATGCCTCGTTAGATTTAACTATTTTACAATAGTCTTTCTTTATATCCCATTCTTATTCATCTAAATGCACTATGAATGCAAAGAACTCTCAGCTCAATCTAAAAAGCTTGCATCTATGCTCCCTGGAGCGTTTAAAATATGAGCACAGTTTTATAATGAGTCTTGGAGAAAGGACAGAGGAATGGGACTAAGGAAGTAACCCTTTTCTGAGAGCTAATACAGGCACAAGGGGCAAATGTAAAATCTTATGATTCTTACTGGAATTGCAACTAAAAAGTAAAATGTTCTACAGAAAACCACTTAGTCCAGTGGCGAACAGGGGAAAATGTGTTAAGAAAATACTAGCTTCAATTATTTTAACAATAACGTTCAACTCGTTACTCTACATACAGTTACAACCCCAAACTGCACAGCCACCAAGTGATTGAAAGCTGAGATGATCTGGCGCCCATGTGCCTCAGCCACACTCCATACAATCCTTTTAAGTCATGGCTGAACGAGTTTGCTTGGCAAATGTACAATCCACTAACAGTACTTTTTTAATTTAACTGTTAGTAAAGACACTTGCCCATATCCTTAAATGTGTAATTTTACAAATATATTAGCTCTGATAACAGATTCAAACAACCAAAAACATCATAATAACTTTTATTCCAGGTTGTCTAGAACAGGGTGACTCATGTTATATTAGCCCCGTAATCATTCAAAACTTGCTGCAGTAGCACGGAATTATTAAATGTTTCAGTAAGAATGAACTGAAGCTCACAATGTGGGCAGCCATCCTTTGAGTCATGTCTACTGGATTTCCTCAAGTTGAAAAAAAAGCCAAGAAATGGTAGTTCTAGCTGCCAAATAAAAGCATAAAACACACAATACCTTAATATTGCTTAGTAACAAAAACTAAGCCATGTAACAGCCAAGAGATGACAGCTGGCTACCACAAGAGAGCATTACAGATTGTACATAGTGTCCCATTTAGCTGCAATATCCAGAAAAGTCAACAGTGCTACTGAGACATGAAGTCATTCAGTCAACCACAGGAAGCTATTTTGAAAGAAATATAGCCATTCTCTGTAGAAAAGCCCCCTTTTTACCTGTTTTCACGAGATAAAGAGTTTTAGTGATATTGGTTGAGGGGTAAATGTTGACCGGGACTGTGTCCTGGTATTCGCTGAATTAGTGCCACAGGATCTTTTATGTCTACGAGAGATGGGGCCTTTGTTTATCATCTCAGCCGAAAGATGGCACCTCTGACAGAAGTGTTTTGTAAGATCCTGATCCTTGTTATACGTACCCCCTAGCAACTGTTCTGTTTTAGCTGAGACTCTTGCCTGGTAGTCAGGAGGTTTTTGGTCCCACTCCAGAGACTTGAGCACAAAATCTAGGTCAACACTCCAATGCAGTACTGAGGGAGTGCTGCACTGTCACAGCTGCAGTCTTTTGGATGAGACAACAAAGAGGCCCAGTCTGCCCTCTCAGGTAGATATAAAAGATCCATGAACACTCCTTTCAGGTGAAGCAGCGATTTACTTGTACTTCTTTCAATGTAGTATACTGTATTCGCTGCTCACAGTGTGGTCTCCTCAACATTGGGGAGACCAAGCGCAGACTGGGTGACCGCTTTGCGGAACATCTCCGTTCAGTCCGCAAGCAGGACCCTGAGCTTCCAGTTGCTTGCCATTTCAACACTCCCCCCTGCTCTCATGCTCACATCTCTGTCCTGGGATTGCTGCAGTGTTCCAGTGAACATCAACGCAAGCTCAAGGAACAGCATCTCATCTACCGATTAGGCACACTACAGCCTGCCGGACTGAATATTGAGTTCAATAATTTCAGAGCATGACAGCCCCCCATTTTACTTTCATTTTTAGTTATTTTTTCTTCCTTTTTTTTTTACATTCTTTTTTTACATTTTTTACAATCTTTTTTTTGCATTTATTTCATTTCATCTTAGTTTGTTCAGTTTGCTTACCCGCTGTTTTTTTCAGGTTTGCACTTGCTGCTGTTCAATATTCAGTGTATTAACACCTAATCTGTACTAATGCTTTGTCTTTCAACACACCATTAACATATTGTTTGCCTTTGCTCCATGACCTTTTGGTCAGCTATGTGGCCTGGTCCAATCTAGACCTCCTTTGTTATCTCTTGCCCCACCCCCACCTCACTTGTTTATAACCTGTGACTTTTCTAATATTTGTCAGTTCCGAAGAAGGGTCACTGACCCGAAACATTAACTCTGCTTCTCTTTTCACAGATGCTGCCAGACCTGCTGAATGGTTCCAGCATTTCTTGTTTTTATTTCAGATTTCCAGCATCCGCAGTATTTTGCTTTTATAAAAGATCCATGACACTGTTTCAAAGAAGCATAGGCAGCTCTCTCCAATATTCATCACATAAGTAATAATAAAAATTATCTGGTCATGATCACATTGCTATTTGTGGGAGCTTGCTGTGCACAAGTTCGCTGCCATGTTTTCAACATTGCAACAGTGAATACACTTCAAAAGTTCCTCATTGACTGCGAAACCCTTTGGAACATCCGGAGATTGTGAAAGGGAATATATAAATGGAAGTCCTTCTTTTAAATATATAAAAGGGATGCTTGGCCTGTGATGTGAGAGTTCAACAAACATCAATAATCCATTATTACTAAAGTCTCAAGTATAATGCACCTTAAATGGTCCGTAGCACAAAAGAAGCAGCTTAAAACTGCCCAAGAACAAATCAAAAATACTTCAGCACTATCCACTTGCTTCAATATTCCACACCACCTCTCTCTCAAAACTTCTACCATACCCTCCAACACAGTGCGAAGACTACTTCAACCCATCCTATTCCACATGGGAACTACATTCCGCCACGTCCTCAGTTCCCCACAATCTTCAGTATTTGGCACAGCTGCAGAAACTACACCAAGCCCCAGGCAGCCTGTCTCCACAGTTTCCTGACAATCACTCGAGAGTACCTACTGGCTGCCATCTTGCTGCATTCTCTGAACTTTGCCAAACAGTAGGACAGAGAGATACAGAACAGCAACTAAGGAACAGGTGTAGGAGCCATAGGGAGACATTGGGTGACCATACAGAGACAAATCGCAGCATTGAGAGAGAGGAGGCCCTGCATGAAAAGTGATGGACAAGAAAGGTTGGACACAATCCAAGGGTTAGACATACCAGTAAGAAAAATACTTGAGGGGCATTAAAAAAAACAACACAGACAACATCATGAGAGATCATATTGCTATATAGTGCACTCCATTGATGGTTATAGCAATCTTGTGTATGTGCGTGTATATATTAAAAAATGGAATTTAGTTATATCAAGGGGTTAGAGCCTTAGATGGGCTACAGCAAAGATTCGGGAGAATGATAGAAAAAAAATAAGTAATTGGCATTTATATAGTGCTTTTAATGACTTCAGGATGTCCCAAAGCGCTGTACAGCCAAAGTTTTTTTGTTGGGGTGCACTCACTATTGCAATGCATGGAAATGTGACAGCTAATTGGCAGACAGCAAAGTCCGATGAACAGAAATCATGTGAATGGCCAGATAATCCTTTTTATTTAAATGTTTGTTCAGGCATCAACATTGGCCAGAATAATTCTCCTGATCTTTTTTTTTTTGAATAGGACATCCTGTAAAACTGGGGCCCTCATCTGAAAGACAGCGCAAACAGGATTCTCCCAGTACTGCACTGAAGAGTCAGCCTGGATTTTGTGCTCAAGTCCTAAACTGGGTATGCAACCCAAGGCCTTCTGACTCGAGAGTGCTGCCACTTAGCCATGGCTCACACAGGCCAAAACAAGAGCTTGTAGTCATGGTCTTTTTCACTAGAATAGAGCAGAGAAAAGGGATTTAGAACAAGTTTCCAAATTCTGAAAGGTTTTGAAACAGTAAACACTGAAAAATTTTGTCCACTGATTGGCATAGGACAGAATTATCACTGGTGGAACAGGAGGAAGTTAGAAATGTTTTCAGGGGTTATTAGAACATGAAATGCTTTACCACAAGCGGTTCCTGATGCAGAGGTACTCATCTTTATATATATATATTTAAAAATCTTGCATAGGGTACACACTTCCTGCCTCCAAAACTTATTTTCTTCTCGCACAGTTTTTGGGCATACATTTTAATCAACATTCTTCATTATAAATTGCTGCGCCAACATCCCCATTTAATTTTGCCATGTTGATGCTTGGTGGATTTATGGAGGGAGTTTCTCCAATCTCTCTCCTAACTTCATGGTCGTCTTGTACATAAGAGGAAACAAACAACAACTGACCCTGGCAGTGCTACAGGCAATTTATAAGGATCGTTTAAAATGGAATTGAAATTGGATAAGTATTTTAAAAGAATATAAAAAGGATATAGTGAGAGAGCAGGGAAATAGAATTAGAGCAGAGCTCTTACTGAAGTGCAAGAACTAAAACAAGCCCAATGTGCTTAACGGTGTTTTCTTTTGTGCTGTATTTCCCATAATTCAGTGAGTCTGATATCAGAATCACCACAGCAGAGCATCACATTATGCATATATATCATGACAGTGAACATGGCAAAATAATAGACAGAGAAGATCGTTCGCCTTGTGGGAGGGTCCAAAAATGGGGCCATAAATATTAGATATCAATAAATCCAATAGGGAATTCAGGGGAACCTCTTTACTCAGAGTGTGGTGAGAATGTGGAACTTGCTACCACTTGGAGTGGTTGAGGTGAATGGTACAGATGAATTTAATGGGAAGTTTGATCGCACATTAGGGACAAAAGAGTAGAAGGATATGTTGATGGGGTGAGATGAAGTAAATTGGGAAGAGGCTCAGTAAAGCCTAAATACCAGCATAGACCTGTTGAGCCAAATGGCCTGTTTCTGTGCGATGTAATACTAAAAACCAATTTAATCTGACAATGTAACATTAACTTTTTTTTGTAGGTGACCATCAGAAAATCTAGCCGACACCTCCACATATATTTTATGGAGTTCTTCTGTCCTGGAACTTCGCAGAAGCATGGATTGGAGAATCAGATGCAGAGGCCAACATGCCCACTTTGCAATGCTTACCTTTTTCCAGTTATTAAAAAAAAAAATCAGCAAGCAAGCTCTTATTCCAGAAACAGGGCCTCACCTTGCAAACATCTACTGTCGGGAGTTTAAACACAGAATTACCACAACACTCTTTTGTGAGTGTGACTGTCTACAGTTATTTATATCTTGTCCATTCGTCCATGTCTTGCACTTTTGAAACGAATACATAATTTGAACAGGTTTACAATCACTCTCATTCACTGTACTCCTACAAATCTCAGCTGTGTGAAGTTAGCAGGAAGATAAATAATGTGTTCTGCAGTGGCAGAATATGAACCTCAAGTTGCAACACTGACTCCTAGTGTTCAATGCATTTTAACTTTTTAGGATATATATATCACACATTTTACAAGCACAAAGAACATTTTTCATTCAATCATTCACTACACCTTTACCAGAGTTCACCTCTGCTGGCTTTCCCCCCCCCCCATTGCAGTAATCATATATATCCAATTTTGTTACATTAGAAATTCAGTTCAATATATTCTCTTCTCCCCTTCTGCCCACCATCACCAGTAGCTCAGCAAGCGATCCATACTGGGTTGAATTTTACAGACCCCCTGACGTCAGGGGTCGTGGCTGGGAGGAGGGCGGTGCAGAAAATGCCTCCGGGAGAGGGCCGCCACGCACCCCAATGCCGCAAGGGCCTGGCCCAATATTGCTGGCAGTACAGAGGCCTCTTGGCAGCACTCCTCGTCGCTGGCAACAGGACCGCCCTTAACGTATTGAAATAAATTTAAGTTCATGAATTGATTACCTTTACGTTCCTGCCGTCTGTTCCGGTGCGATATTAGTGCCGCTGGTTGGCACTCCCGCACCTTCAGATCCCCGTCCGGGGAACCGAGGCACAGCACTAGTGGGGAGGGGGAGGAGGAGGTAGGTTTCTCAGTGTGGGAGTTGGGCGGGGGGGAAAAACGGGTTCAAAGTAATATCACTGGTGTAGGGGATAGTGGGAAGGGTTATGGTTTAAAGTTTATGTACTTTGGGTTGGGGGAGGGAGGTGGTCAGGTGAACAAGGCAAGTGCTTTTGGGAGGGAGGAGAGGATAAGTAATTAATTTGTTATGGGGGGGCTGGGAGAGGGACAAAATAAATGTATTTAATTTTTTAATTAAATGTTTCTTTAAATATTTAAATTGAATAGTGGGGCTCGAAGCCCTTTAAAAATGGCGTCAGCACCCGCACACAGGCAGCTGACGCCATTGCTGGGGACAGACAGCCCACCCCCTCCGTGTCATTTTGGGGGGGGGGGGGCGTCCGCCCACCCTGGCTATTTGAACGAGACGCCACGCTTAATATTGCAGCGGCTCCGTGACATGCAGCCTGTTTTCGCTTGCCAATTTTGGTGGCGGGAGCATAAATCTCAGCCCAGAACTATATGATGGAAGTGGTTTCAGTAATCCCACATTTATACACAGCATCTTAGAACACATTGTACAGCAATTTAAAAAAACAATTCATAAAGAACTGGTCCTACAATTACATTGCAGTGAAAATATTTCACAAATGAGTAGATATTAGAGTACTTTAGATACCTAGATAAAAGACTGCAAACCCAGAGTCCAGGACACCACAAAGTTGAGTAGTGTAGAAGAGCAGATAGTGTCAAGCCAGTATTGGTCAGGTGATGCCAAGATTGAGCAGTAAAAGCCAGCTGATTGCGAGAGGAAGGTGTGGGTGGCACAGAGGAAGGCAAGGGCCGAGCAAGATTGAACAGCTTCAGAAAAATGGCAAGATTGAGGATGGAGAGAGGTGGAAGGAGGGCATCGACACAGCATATTAGAGCTTAGAAACAACAAGAAAGGAAAGTTCAGAGAAGCAACAACCAAGAGATAGAAGCACAAATGACAGTAACTCTGAAATTTGTCAATTACTGTCACCGCATGTTCTCCAGTCCCTGTTGTGAGTTGCTCTGAAAACATTTCCATTGTCTGGGCCACCGCATGTTCTCCAGTCCCTGTTGTGAGTTGCTCTGAAAACATTTCCATTGTCTGGGCCACCGCATGTTCTCCAGTCCCTGTTGTGAGTTGCTCTGAAAACATTTCCATTGTCTGGGCCACCGCATGTTCTCCAGTCCCTGTTGTGAGTTGCTCTGAAAACATTTCCATTGTCTGGGCCACCGCATGTTCTCCAGTCCCTGTTGTGAGTTGCTCTGAAAACATTTCCATTGTCTGGGCCACCGCATGTTCTCCAGTCCCTGTTGTGAGTTGCTCTGAAAACATTTCCATTGTCTGGGCCACCGCATGTTCTCCAGCCCTTGTTGCGAGTTGCTCTGAAAACATTTCCATTGTCTGGGCCACCGCAGGTAGCAGGATGAAGGCACAGTGACTGTGATTTCTGGCGCCAAACAGTACACACTGCAGATACATGATGGCCAGGCTACCTGCAGCTGCATCTTCTCCATTCAGACTTTGTTGCCCTGCAAACATGCTGTTGTTGTGCAGAGGCATCTGGGTCTGCCTTTGGACAGGCTCGCCCCCAATTGTCGCTGGCGTGCATCTCAGACACCAACGACGACAGGCATGGCTGCTGCCATTGTGATTACAGAGGAACAGCCAAGGCCCCTCAGCCACAATGAAAAATACCGCTTGCTTTCAGATCAATTGTACCAGCTGCAACAGGCCGTTCTGCAGAGTGGAACGGCAGCATTCATGAGGAGACTGGACTGGCTGCGGCAACAGACTCTCCGCTGGCAGCAAGGACTGGCTGATGAGATGGAGCCATTTACTATGCCCAACAATTGCCCGGAAGCACCTTCGGATGGAGGTGGCCGCGCGCTGGACATCAGTCACGTGTCACAAACCCTGGATCCTGAGCGTCTCACCCCCTGGCCTAATGATCTGATGGACCATACATATGCCTGCCTGTTCAAATCTCCACTTCCCCTACCTGCGGTACCCTCTCCTTGCTGCTCAGTTAAACAGTCACCTGCTCCTACACCCATCAGGGCAGTGCACATGGACACACAGTTACCTGCTCCTACACCCATCAGGGCAGTGCACATGGACACACAGTCACCTGCTCCTACACCCATCAGGGCAGTGCACATGGACACACAGTTACCTGCTCCTACACCCATCAGGGCAGTGCACATGGACACACAGTTACCTGCTCCTACACCCATCAGGGCAGTGCACATGGACACACAGTCACCTGCTCCTACACCCATCAGGGCAGTGCTCATGGACACACAGCCACCTGTTACCCCATCTGACGTTGAAACAACCATGCAGAGCCTTGTGAGACTCCGCAATTGCCAGTTGCTGCCTGTCAAGCAGAGAGGGCGTCCAAAGGGGTCAAGCACTTGGGGAACATTCAGCAAGAAGAGACTGAGCACTAAAAGAAACAAGCATGCCGTGTCCAGTGGTAGCAGAAATGTGAATGCTCTTGCTGTGAACACAACTGGTGATAGTCGTAGGCAGGATTAAATGGGAATGGATGGAAAGACGCACGAGTAACACAACCACTGGCAGGGAACTGCTGGGCTAAATGGCCAGCTTTATGTTCATAGCCCAAAAGAAATGTGCTTCTTTTCCAGCACCCTCACATCATTCATGTTTTCCCTGAGAGCAGCATTGAACCATCACGAGATAGGGGCAGTAACATCATCCTGCCTCCTACAGCTGAGGTGGGTACTAAGTGATTCATTGGCGGTGTTATCAGTACATGCCTTTACCGCAGAACACAAAGCATGCTCAACAGTAATTTCATTGGAGGGAGGGAAGCTCTGACACTGATGTTCTTTCCTTATTTTCTTTCATGTAAAACGTGCCCTTGAGAAAACAATCCTTGACACTTAAGGACGGCATTCAAGCAAAGGAGGCAGTGCGGGAGAGGACGCAAGGATGTGCTGATTCCTGCATCTGAGGTGGGTAATAAGTGCTTCATTGGCGACGTTATCAATTGGTGCCTTCACTGCAGAACTTAAAAAGGTGTGCACAACAGTAATTTCAGTGGATGGAGGGAGGCAAGCTCTGACTCTGATTTGCTTTATTTCTTTTCATGTAAAACATGCCGTCGAGAAAACAATCCTTGAGACTTAAGGTCAGCATTCAAGCAACGAAGGCAACTAGATCATGCTGCGGAGCTCATCACGATGTGGAAAGGAACATTGCATTTATGGATGAATTGGGAATGCACATTGGGATGCGCTTGGGGAACATTCACCAAGAATAGACTGAGCTCAGACTCTTGTGACTTTGCCTTCTTCACATGGACAATACAGTAGTGGAATAGAGAGCCAAGCTTTTATTCACCACAAGGCTCTCCAGGAACAATCTCTTCAGCTGTGCATAGCAGAGACTCGGCCTGTCTGTCTAACGGGAATGCTGGACACAACACTCATGTATCCATGCACAGCAGTTCCTCGGATACTTAATGAACTTAATAAAACTTTTCAATAATTAAACCCAGAATTGTTGAGGTTTTGTTTTGCATGCTATTTCCCCGACTTTGCAACTGCACTTCAGATATTCAGCTATGGTGGGGGGGCAGAGGGAGGGGTGTTTGAAGAGAGGGAGGGGTGTTTGAAGAGGGGGAGGGGTGTTTGAAGAGGGGGAGGGGTGTTTTGAAGAAGGGGAGGGGTGTTTGAAGAAGGGGAGGGGGTGTTTGAAGAAGGGGAGGGGAGGGGGTGGGGAGTGCGGGGAGGGGTGGGGAGAGGGAGCATGCAAAATGCAGGGACCAAACAGTTGCAATGCCTGAAGTACTGAGGAGAAGTAGAGAAAGCAACTGGGTAGGAGAGAAAGCAACTGGGTAGGGGAGAAAGCAACTGGATTGGGCATCCGCAGCTGGAGGGAACGGCTGAATGGAGAGGGCCGGAAGCGAGAGGCCGTAGAGAGCCGCGGGGAGCGAGCGTGCGAAGACCTTGGTGTCACCGGGTCCAGGGACTGGCCAGTAAGTCTTTTGCTGTTGTGTTTATGGCGCATGCACAGAAAAAGGCACTCATCTTCCGTTCCGCTGCTCCCCCCCCCCACTCTCTCCCCTTCCTCCCTCTCCCCCCAGCTCTCCCTCTCCCTCCCTCTCTCTCCCCCCTCCCTCCCCCCTCCCTCTCCCCCCCTCCCTCTCCCTCTTTCTCCCCCCCCTCCCCTCCCTCTCCCTCTTTCTCCCCCTCTCCCCTCCCTCTTTCTCCCCCTCTCCCCTCCCTCTTTCTCCCCCTCTCCCCTCCCTCTTTCTCCCCCTCTCCCCTCCTCTTTCTCCCCCTCTCCCTCCCTCTTTCTCCCCCTCTTCCCCCTCCCTCTCTTCTCCCCCTCTCCCCTCCCCGTTCTCCCCTCTCCTCTCCTCTCTCTCTCCCTCTCCCTCTTCCCTCCCCCCTCCTCTTCTCTCTCTCCCCCCCCTCTTTCTCCCCCCCTCCCCCTCCTCTCTCTCTCTCTCCCCCCCTCCCTCTTTCTCCCCCCCCTCCCCCCTCCCTCTCTCTCCTCCCCTCCCCCACCCTCTTTCTCCCCCCCACCCTCTTTCTCCCCCCCACCCTCTTTCTCCCCCCCTCCCCCACCCTCTTTCTCCCCCCCACCCTCTTTCTCCCCCCCTCCCCCTCCCTCTTTCTCCCCCCCACCCTCTTTCTCCCCCCCTCCCCCTCCCTCTTTTCTCCCCCCCTCCCTCTTTCTCCTCCTCTCCCTCCTCCCTCTCTATCTCTCTCGCCCCCCCTCCCCCACCCTCTTTCTCCCCCCCCCTCCCTCCTCCCTCTCTATCTCTCTCGCCCCCCCTCCCCCACCCTCTTTCTCCCCCCCCCTCCCCCTCCCTCTTTCCCTCCCCCCTCCCCCTCCCTCTTTCCCTCCCCCCTCCCCCTTTCTCCCCCCCTCCCCCTCCCTCTTTCCCCCCCTCCCTCCCTCTCCCTCCCTCTCCCTCTTTCTCCCCCCCCTCCCTCTCCCTCTCCCTCCCCTCCCCGGCACCGCTACCGCTGGTCTCCCCGCGCTGCTCTCCCCGGCCCCCGCGCTGATCTCCCCGGCCCCCGCGCTGATCTCCCCGGCCCGCTCCGGCCATTGTATTCTGCCACGTGTTTGTTAGGTTTCATCTCTGTGATTTTTTGAATAGCGCCATCTTTAGTCCTGGCAGCTGCAACAGTCGCAGGCTGTGACGTTTTCGTGGCACATGCTGTATCTGCGCATGTGCCAAAACAGCGCCACCTACCGATCGCGTTGTCAACAATTGCGGTCTTCAAAAATATGTTCCCCTGCTTTGATAAATGCAACATTCTGAAGTGAAATCAACTTAATTTTCAGTCTAATCCCGAGGAGTGTAACTCACAGCATGAACTGCTGACTATTTGGCACTAAACTCCAATCTCAAAGAAACAATGATGTTGGTTGATATGAAAAGTAGACAAAGCAAGCCACACTGGTGGAGACAATGAGTATTGTCATAAGCTTTTGAGTTAAAGCAGGTAATTGGGACAGAATTAAAGGCGTTTTAATTTTGTCCCGATTCCCAGAATGCTCACACTGGGCCATAGCAGAAAGTGTTTTATTGTCCAATAATGATATTCTCCACATGGTGGAACACAGAATTTACAAAAAAAAAATACACACAAACTAGCTGACTTCCACTGGTGTTGCTCATGGGCAGTGTGCAGCACAGCTCTGATGTTCAGCTGCTAAGGTGTTTAAGCTGGTTTGAAAAGGCTTACGAGGAAGTAATGCAAACGGGCCAATTTGAGGCTAATTGCTGAGCTACATATTGGCAGCTGCTTGTAAACCCCAATTCTTTGCCTTTGTTGAAGCCTGCCCATTTCTGTGCAGCAAGAGAACTCCACCAGCATCAGTACCAATATATGGGAGTGAAAGGCCATTGCTGCTACCAGCCTTCATGGCCAGTAAAGCAAGTTTGAGCTCAAACATCAGCTTGGTATCAGCATACTCTGTCTTTGTCAGATGTCTCTGCACAGTTCCCTGATTCTCCACAGTGAAAGTGACAAACAAGGAGAATTTTTGAGAAAAATCCAGTTAATTCTCAATCAGCCGTTTACTCTGATGAACCCTGGGTGAATGAGTCCGTGTCCAGGTGGAACCAAGAGATATATCCATGATTGGGCTGGGACAGAGACCAGGAAGTCTGCAGGAATTGCAGAGGCTGTGGTGTGGGAAAGCAGAGATGGGTTCTCCTGTATAGATTGAAGACTGTGGAGGTAAAGCACAGACCCGAGACAGTTCCCCGTTTGTCATACATTCTCCACAATTTCACCACCAGAAGTCTCTCTGATATTCATACAGGTACTAGATGAACAATCAAGAGGTTGAGTGTTCAAACCCTAGAAGAAGCTGTAAAACTGCATTCAATAAATTTACTAATTTTTGGGGCTGAAAGAACTGTGGAATTGTGGTAAAAGTCCAATGCAAAAGGAAAGAAAGACTTGTATTTAAATGACTCCTTTCGTAATGTCAGAATGTCCCAAAGCACTTTACACCCAATGAAGTATTTTTGAAGTGTAATTACTGCTTTAACATTGGAAACTAGTTCACTAATGTCCTGCAGGAAGAGAATGTTCCCCTCCCTGTCAGATTGGCCAATAATAGTGTGGACGGGACTGTCAAAAGTCATCACAATCCCAGGATGTAATGAGTTACTGAAAATTATTCTACTGTAAATATATCACTAGTTACAGATACAGGGCCAGACTGAAGACGACGACTGGAGGCAGTGGGAAAATATTTTCATCCCAATCGACTAAAAGATTTTCAGACTTTAGGCATAATGTGGATGTAGGTTTGCAGCGAGAAAAGTGCCGATCTTTTTTTGGCCTATCATTCCTCCTCCGATTTGTGTCGGAATTTGGTTTCCTGAATGCTTGAAGTCCTCCAGCACCTCACCCAAATGGGCATTCTTCATATGCAAGCTTACAGGCCAATTTTAAATGGCAACAAACTGAGCTGTGTAAATTTTTTCCATTGGAATGCTTTCTAGTGGAAAAGGCCAGAACTTTAAAATGCTAAAGTTACTATGGTAGAATTATCAGCAGGATGGAATCTACTGAATGCTTTCCACCTCTCAAATACGCGCACTAACGCATCTATACATTCTAAGAACTGTTTGATTTCCAAAATCAATTTGAGTTAAAATCACTAGCTCTGGGGGCTTTCATCTCTTCTGAATAATTAGAACCAGAGAGTTTGATTTGGAGTGTGTGCATGTGTGAATGAATTATGCAATAATGTACCCCGAAGCCAACTCAGTTTCAGGGCAATAAAATAGCAATTCATAATTCAAGATGAAGACAAAATATAAAAGGCAGGCTGATGGGGAATTTTCAACTTGCTTGTCCCTGTTAGCTGTTGCACACCATTAGTCATCGAGATAAATGACCACAGTTTTAGTTGAAGCACATTATTCTTCACATTAATTACTCATTGCATAGTTCCTTCAATCACAAAGTAACAGTGGGAACACACATTGGTAAATATAACAATCTTTAAAGGTCTATTTCTTTTGGTCAAGCATGACTGAAATCTAGGTAATATTCCATGAAGATACCTAGGCAAACTTGAGTATTCATGAGACATCAGCTGTTTCTTAAGTCGTTCAATATTAAGTTGATCTTGGTGTTATCGAAAGCAAGCAGTATCTCCATAATAAGGATGAATAGATTCTTAAAACATCGACCTTAGAAATAAAACAGAAAATGCTGAAATACTCAGCAGGTCTGGCAGCATCTGTGTAGAGAGAAACAGAGTTAATGTTTCCAGGTCTGTGACCTTAAAGGTCAGAGATCTGAAACGTTGGGCTGGATTTTGTTCTCTCCCAGGTATCAGGTTCCATGGCCTTGGGGGGGTGGGGGGGGGGGGCGGTGTCCTGAAGATGTGTCTGGATGAGGCCCACCACGGACCTCGACACCGTGAGGGCCCAGCCCAATCCTCCCGGTGGCGGTAAGGCTCTGTGGCCGCCCCCCCCCGACCGAATCGCTGGGTGATAGGACCACAATAAAATATTCAAATCAATAAAATGAATGAATTAACACACGCTTATCTGCAATCTTGAAGACCCCACCGCGATCTTCAGTGTAACAGCAGGCACTCCCACATCTTAAAATCCCTGTCCAGGGAAAGGCAGTGCCACAATGGTGGGAAGGGGAGAGGAGATAAGATTTTCAGTGCGGTGGGGGGGATTGTGGGCTGGGGTGGGGAGACACAGGGTAAAATAAATGCAATGGGTGTAGGAACGGTGGGAAAGGGTTGAAATATAAATATTGTGCAGTTTGGGGGGTAAAGGTCAGGTGTTAAAGGTAAGTGTTTGTGGGGGGGTGGGGAGAAGGGCAATCTATTAATGCAATTGATATTGGGGGGGGGGGGGTGGGAAAGGGCTGCTAGAAATTTATTTAATTTTGGGAGTCTAACTTTAAAAATATAAATTAGGCGGCAGGGCTGGCTGCCATTTAAAAATGATGCCAGCACCTGTGCACAGGGAGCTGACACCATTGTCGGGGATGGACCACCCACCCCCTCCACAAGATTGGGGGGGTGGGGGCGTGGGGGAAGAAAGAGGCAGGCGCCCCAGCTTAAGATCGCGGCAGCTCTTTGGCACACGGTCTGTCCTTTTTTGAACTTGCTGCCAAGGCTCTTAAAATCCAGGCTAGTTAACTCTGTTTCTCGCTCCACAGATGCTGCCTGACCTGCAGAGTATTTCCAGCACTTTGTCTTTATTTCAGATTTCCAGCATCTGCAGTATTTTGCTTTTATTATTGACCTTTGAATACTGTGGAATACTTTACCAAATATGTAATATGTGAATACCTGTCATGTTCACAATCCCTACAAACACTTTCTACAAAAATGGGGTGGAGAAAGAAGTTAGAAAGCATACCGCCCCCCCACCCCGCAAAAAAGCAACCTAGGCTAATGGTCAGAAGAAGGAAAGGGCGAGATAATTGTTGTTGCTGGCTTGAGAACATCAGTAATGGAGGCCAAACCACTGGCAGTCAGTCACCCAAGTTTCAGGAGGGAGCTGGAGGTTTGGAGGGAGGGGACCACCTATATATCAGCCCACAAAACTAGTGAAAGCTGAAAAACAGCTTTAATTTAAAAAAGGCGCCGACACCACTCTCTCTGCCCCAACCTCCCTGCCAACCTGAAGAATAGCCCTGAATGATGGTCAAGACCATCACTTCACACAATCACATTAACTCCTTTACAATATATTGGATTTCATGTTCGCTTTTCTCTCCAAATTTAAATCCAATTGTCAACACAAAAAGAAATAGTTACAGTGGGAATATAGTGGACACCAACTCATCATGACTTCAGTTGCAGCTCTTGCCAGTATTCCAGCAGTTACACAAAAGGTGCAATTTTTGCAGTGGTAGATTTATAAATGGTTTCCCATTTATTTTTGGCTGCATTTGCTGACAACACAACCACTAGGTGGCGCTCTACTGGCACATGCACAATGCAGCCTGTTGCACTTAAACGTCACAGTCTGCGACGCTAGGCAGCTGCCAGGACTAAAGATGGCGCTGCTCAAATAATCACAGAATGGCAAAAGTAAACCTATGGCAGCACAAAATGGAAATCGAAAGTACAGCACCTCTGACAGTGCTGCATAATGCTAATTGTTTTCAGTG
Source organism: Heterodontus francisci (assembly GCF_036365525.1). Taxonomy (NCBI): domain Eukaryota; kingdom Metazoa; phylum Chordata; class Chondrichthyes; order Heterodontiformes; family Heterodontidae; genus Heterodontus; species Heterodontus francisci. The sequence continues at coordinate 20,385,991 of NC_090402.1, forward strand.
CCATTCCGCTCTGGCCGCTAACTCCCTGCCCCCTGCTTCCTTCCTGCACCACACCGCCCTGCCCCAAGAAGCAAGGCGATGTCGGAGCGGCCTCCAGCTAGCGTCTGGAGGGATGGGGGAGAGCGGGTGGCGGGGGGAGGGAGAGAGCAGTGGCGGGGGAGGGGGGAGAGCGTGGGTGGCGGGAAGAGCGCAGGTGGCAGGGGGGTGGTGGAGAAAGAGCGCGGCGTTGTTGGCGCATGCGCTAACCAGTCCTCGCAAGTCGGAACGCCGCGCATGTGCAGACAGCAGGAGCCGTCTGCGCATGTGCGTTTCTTGGCGCAGCCTGAGGACGTCAGCGGCCGTTGTCAGGAATCACTTTGCTTATTTTTTTTGGAGGGGGATTCTGCAGCATGCACTCCTTTCAGCTCCATTTTCCAGCACTGTATTGTGACTCAGTATTTGAAGTCAATAATTGCACTTCAATGTTAAAATAAAAGTAGTTAGAAAAAATTGACTTGACTTTTTTTGCACTTTAAGATAATACTCAAACAAGTACTCACTTAACACTGAACTAAATAACATAGCACATGTGGAAACCTTTAAATCTGCACAAATCACACTTGTCATTAGGCCCTTCCAGAACAGTTCTGTTTAGGTTTCAAATATTTGTTGTTGAAATAAGTGACCTCAATGTCTAACCTGTCTCTTCTGGAAAGGACTGGTCCGAGTTATCAACAGTCTCGAATTTAGGAATTATTTTGTGCGCGTAGACGAACTGTTGAGCGGTTTCTAAACACAGGTTAAACTGGTATATCCATTTCTGCCTCCTTAGTCCAGCTAAACTGTTCCATGTGTCTATTCCACTTGGCACTTTAGGAATTTGGTCAGGCTTCAACAACAACCTATATAAATATAGTACCTTTAAGGTAATAAAATGTCCCAAGATACCTCACAGGAGCATTATAAAACATCATGACCACAAAAGGAGATAATTGGTCAGGTGACCAAAAGCTTGCGAAAAGAACCACTTAAGGAATGTCTTAAAGTGGAAAAGTGAGGCAGAGAGGCATAGGGACGGTATTCCAGAGCTTAGCCTTAGGCAACTGAAGGCACGGCAACCAACGGTGGAGTGATTAAGATCGGGATGCTCAAGAGGCCAGAACTGGAGGAGCGCAGATATTTGGGAGGGTTGTGGGCCTGCAGGAGATTACAGAGATTGGTGGGGGCAAGTAGAGCTGGGTGTTGCCAAATGGTCTTGGCAGAGCAAGTGCTGGGGGATATAGCCAGGTGGGGAGGCTTCAATAAGTGACAAGGTGTCACCATACCTCGGCCAGATTTCCATCAAGGCCATGATGTCGATATCATCTGCAAGTTCATGGATGGCAAGCGCCTTGTTCACAAATAAACTGACATTCTGGAGGGTGATGCGTAGATGGGCAGTGAGACCTGATCCGCTGGCAGAGTCCACAGGGTCAGCAGTGGGAGGGGTGAGTTGAACAGGGAGAAGATTGGCAAGATCAGCCCCCAGCAGGAGCACAGGATGGGAAGGTTGATGAGAGAGTGGGATGGGGCAATTAGGGTTGCTACTCATAATGAGCCAATGCCTGGATAAGCCTGTGAAGGATGCCAAGAGAGTCACAGAGGGAGCTGTAGGCTTGTCTAATAGGGAGTCAATCATGGGATGGTGGCAAGACAGCAGGAAGGTATTGAAGGGTTGGGGTAGGAAATTGGGAGGACAGAATACCTGAGAGTGGAGAAGTGACAGAAGGCATGACAAGAGGGGGAGAGGGGTCTAGGAGGCGTAAAGAGACAAGTTATAAAAGAAAGAGCACAAGTGAACCTAGAATGATTGGCTCGAGTCCAGAACGGCAGCCAAAATGTGCATGCAAATGGACTCGGAGACCTCAAATTACATAGGTCTAGTTACAGAAAACTGGTCCATGCATCTATTCCACTTGGCACTTTAGTTTAGGAATTGGCCAGACTTCCTCCTGCACGGAAAGAATCATTTAAATAGAAACAGAAAATGCTGGAAATACTCAGCAGGTCTGCAGCATCTGTGGAGAGAGAAACAGAGTTAAAGTTTCAGGTTGATGACCCTTCATCAGAACTGGGAAAAGTTAGAAATGTGGTAGATTTTATTAGAACAGCAACAACAAATATTAGATTCAATTGCATCATTTGAACTTCATCAGAGGTAGAAATTTCACTGCTCCATCCCAAGGACAGCACGTCATTCAGAAGGCATCATTAACAAACCCATCTGTGCGATTCAGAGTTGAATTTGGATTTCACTTCTCACAGATGTTCCTTGCACCAGTACGCAAATATTATGGAGACAGGAATTGTGTGCAGTCCATTCGCTGCCAATATCCTTCTGGTCCACCTTGTCTTTGGGGATTATCTTTTCTAACCTCTTTCCTATCCCACTTTTATTTTGTGGGAGAGGGCATTCCCAGTTTTTTGCCAGCACATGGCTCCAGATCTTACAATAATTGTCTAGAACATAATTGATAAATTCACTACTATGTGTGACCATGTATTCAACAGTTGGGGTTTTGTATTCAAGAATCCAGTCACACCCACAATGGAGATGCTATTGCCTTGCTATAATACAGGGATACAGGGATTACTCTTAATTTTTAAGGAGTTAAGAAATGGCTGATGCTTTTGGGTCGTAAAATAATTCAGAAGTTTGTCTGTGAAACTTCACAGAATATTGTAGCTGGTGGATTTGAATCATGTTTGACCAACTTTTAATAAATACTCCCCATTAGCCAGCTTTCTATATTTTCATTTCATTTGAGTTTATCGAACTGAAACAGAATTGGTTAGCTATTCATATAGATTAAACAATGGACCTAATATACATACAGAGAACTGCAGGCTGATTACAACCCTCCAGCCTTTTAACTAGAACATAAATTGCCATCATGCAGCACAGGTTAGTATTTTAACCAGAAACACAAATTCTCACGTACAACAAAAATTGCCTCATCATGTTTAGTAATAATTCATTTTAGTACTTTTTGTTTACACATGCTCATTTAAATAATTAGAAATAGCTTTCCCCAATAACCCAAAATCAACAACAAGTGCTTGACAGGAGCACGATCTGATAAAACTTGTCACTGAGCCAAAGGAGGTGGCATTAGTACAGGTGACTAAATGTTTGCAATCATCAGCGACTATGTAAGCAGAGTGTTCAATTCCATTCGTAACTCCTCAGGTACTGAAGCAGTCCGTGCCGCATGCAGCAAGACCTGGACAACATTCAAGCTTGGGCTGATTAGTGGCAAGTAATATTTACGCTACACATGTGCCAGGCAATATCCATCTCCAATGAGAGAGAATCTCAACATCTTCCCTTGGCTTTCAATGGTATTACCATTGCTGAATCCCCCAACATCAACACCCTGGGGGGGGGGGGGGGGGGGGGGGGGGGGGTGGGGGGTGGGGGTCACAATCCACTAGAAACTCACAGGACAACATAATATTGCAACTACAAGAGAAGATCAGAGGCTGGGAATTCTGTGGTAACTCGCCTCCCAACTCCCCAAAGCCTGTTGTTACAACCAGGTGAGAGAGGACTCTAGGGTTCCCTTTCAGCCTTTGCCTGGGGTTATTGTAACAGGGTTCAATTTTAAACACGCTATTTTTAGCTCCCCCTTGGTGAATCCTTGTTCACCCGCTTTCCAATTATAAGGCAAAGAAACCAGCACAAACAGGCCTTTCTTAGGTTTAAAGAAAGTTGAAATTTATTAAACTTAAACTCTAATTCGGTTGAATCAGCCTACGGATACACAATGCACCCACACTGGCATGCATACGCATTACACACATGCAAAAATAGAGACAGAAAAGAGGAGAAAAATAAAGTGAAAGGTTTGAGGCAATATCTGAAGAGTTGTTGTATGGTTCTTCGAGCTCACTGTAGAGTCCTTGATTGTAGGTAGATCTTGCTTTTGTTGGGGCCCTGTATTCTTCTTAAACCTTGTTTGCTGTAGGAGACTTTTCTCACTTGGGTTTCGTGTCTTCAGTGGGTTTTAAGTCCAGGAGCATTCTGCTTTCTTTTCCAAACTCAGTTCAAACTCTACAATTCAGAAAAAAAACCCAGACTGCCAAGCAGGTTAGTCATGTGACTGACTGGTTTGACCATGTCTATTTGTGGATTGTATTGGAGCAGGGGATAGCTCCTTTGTTCCAACCACTGTCTGTTAATATACAAAAATATCTTTCCAGCCAGCGGCCTGGTAACCCCTTGTAACAGGCCTTCTCTTCTTCCCAGCAACAAGTTGAAAGTTAATGTCCATGTGGCAAAATTAACGTGCCTCATTCTTGGCAGGTGGGGGCCTGCATGACACTGTCTGCCATCTACAAGGCCCAGGTCAGGAATGTGATGGAATACTCTCCACTTGCCTGGATGGGTGCAGCTCCAACAACACTCAAGAGGCTCAACACCATCCAGGACAAAGCTTGACTGACATCCCATCCACCTCCTTAAACATTCACCACCTCCACCAACGATGCATATGGGCTGCAGGGTGTGCCACCTACAAGATGCACTGCCGCAACTTGTCAAACCTCCTTTAACAGCATCTTCCAAACCCATGACCTCTACCGTCCAGAACAAGGAGGGCAGCTGGGGCCTGAGAACACCACCACCTACAAGTTCTCCTCCAAGTCACACTCCATCCTGACTTGAAATATACCACCATTCACTGTCACTGGGTCAAAATCCTGAAACTGCCTCCCTAACAGCATTGTGGGTGTATCTGCATGACATGTAGTACAGTGGATCAAGAAGGCAGCTCACCAGAACCTTTCCGAGGGCAATTAGGGGTGGGCCATAATAGCTGGCCTTGCCAGTGATGCCCACAGCCAATGAATGAAAAAAAGGTAACTTTTAAGGAGGGGCGTAAAGGGAGGGGGAGAGCACGAGAGTGAGACTGGATGAGCTCAAGTTTATGGTGGCTGGAAAATGAACTATCAGACAGGTGACCGTTGCAATAGTGTGCATAATTAGTGAGCTATACTGATTATACCCAATTAAAATATACATATCCCACTTACTAGAAAATTATCTTTTTCTGTAACTCATCACTGCCAATTACTCGGCTAATAATTTAGATTCACAGAACTAAAGTTGACAGAATATATATGGTTCCTTACATGAGAAACATGTTGAACAACAACTCCCTAAACCATTAGCATGAAGCTCCCTTTATCTTTTCTGAAAAAGGCAAAAGTGAACATTCTGATTATCTCATGCATATTTAATAAAAAAGCAAAATTAAACTTACTGCCCAGGTTTTTGAGAGCCTGAAAATTGGTGCACTTTGTAAACCTGAGACCACTGCCATGAGAGAATGAAGGTTGTTTAATTCGAGCAATTTCTGGAAATGAGAGGAAAATAAATACAATCAATAATTCAAAATTTTCTCTCATATCAGGGCAAATCAAGCCGGACGGTTCAAATTCAAGTCAGTTACCTTCCTAATGTATTATCTTTATACAAGATTCACTCAGTGATATTTTCCGAAAAGTTTTGAACTCTTTGCTTGGAAATGCAAAGTCATTATTCCA